>NW_021680682.1:341590-361238 GCF_001412515.2 Diachasma alloeum | reverse complement strand
GGGGGGGGGGGGGAGAGGTTATTGATTCGTTATGGAACGGTTCTTGTCATTAAATGGGAATCTTTGGTAATGACTTAATTATCAGAGAGAATGCATCATCATTTATCAACTGAAACTTTTTATTTGTACTATTAACAAAAAAAACTTGATGATTAGATGTTCCGTTGGAATAGGATGGTTCTCGAGTTGAGAAACTTGTTGAGTGAATCTATGAAGATTATTATTCATAGAATGTTTAGCACTCCCATCTCGCTCAACCTACAACACGTGCTAATAATATTTTTTTATATTGGCGAATGGATTCGATGAAGTTTGCCGCAAAGCCGATGATTTGAAAATTTTTTATGCAGTATTTTGCAAAAATTTCGTAAATAAAGACGTTTGTAAAATTCTCATGCAACATTTTTTAGATCTTGAAGTCTTCTCTACGCCATAAAGACTGTCGATCAATCTTTATTTTATTTGCCTTTTTAAGATCGTACTCAAATTTTTAAAAAATGATAATAATAATTATATTTTTGAAACAATGCTAATTCTCTGTTGAAATAGTTGTGGATTTAAAAGTGTTCAATGCTATATAAAAATTTGGAGTGAACGGTTTTATGATATTAACATTACCATAGATTGAGTTTTCCCTTCTCTCATTTTACAATTTCACACGCCACGTATTTAATTAGAAATAAGTGAAAGTCCGTTATTTTCCGTGGAGAAATCGAAATATAAAAAAATTAGAAACGCGCAAAATCTTAACATTCGTTAGGCGATGAAAAGTGATAAAGGAAAAAAAAACATAGATTTTAGTTTCGCTTGTACGCCTATCTATTATATCAGTAGTGTTGACTCAGCTATTTAAATACAGTATCAAGTTACAAATAGTTTTGCGCCCAGAACAGTCGTTTATCAGTCATGAAGTACCAAAATAATTGTCTGAATACTAAGTCGACATATGGCATGTGTTAAGAGAGTTATCTAGGTGATCAGTCATCCTATGGCAAAAACATCTCAAGATACATTTTGTAGAAAATTTTATAAGGTACAAAGAACATCTTTTGACATTTTCCTCTGTATTCATTAGCTTTAGAGATATTTACAACAAGATTTTTCAAATGAAGCGGAAAATGTGGCACAGGATATTTAGAAAATATGTTAGGAACAATGACATTACAAGAAAATTTTCACGGGCTTTTTTTCGAACTTTTAATTGTGTACAATTTTTTTCTCCGTAACAATATTCCTCCTCCTTTTTGCGATCATGCGCTATCCATTCCACTTCACCAACTTTTCTATAACTATATCGACACCTTGATAACAGACAAGCGTAAAATCTATGAGTTATATGAATTCCTTATGTAGATATGTTTGTCTGTTATTAAGATGTCGATATGTTCTCATAAGGGCGATTTTTAGTTTACAGTTCTGAACATAAGAAACCTAGTCCGTATATTGCATCACAAATAATAATTATTGATAGTAATTGAAAAATACCTTATGTCATATGATGTTTCGGCGTTGTCCAGAAGTACAAATATAAACAATTATGGAGGCCCCTCCGTAGCGAGTCATTACATATACAGGCACATGTCGATGAGCGATGCTTGAGACACGCGCACCGCTCTTCCCGCCAATACTGTCACGTGTATCCAACCAGACATTTCCTTTTTGCAAATACTATCAGTATTCAGAATCCTACTTACTTTCCCTGTTGTACAAGTCTTTAATGAGATTCTAACAAACTGTAATTAAGTGATCAATCGCATTGTTAGTATATTGCTCTCAACACTCACAACTACAACATCTC
Organism: Diachasma alloeum; assembly: GCF_001412515.2. Classification (NCBI taxonomy): domain Eukaryota; kingdom Metazoa; phylum Arthropoda; class Insecta; order Hymenoptera; family Braconidae; genus Diachasma; species Diachasma alloeum. Next base: position 359,440 of record NW_021680682.1, on the reverse strand, counting down.
GATGTTTTTCTCTATACCTACGAGTTATTGAGATATTCAAAAAATCGTAATGATTCAAATCAATTCTGTGATTTCTCCGATAGGAAAAGATTGAGACGAATCTTAAGGGATATTTTTTATATGAACTTTTATAAGTTATGATCTTCCTAAAAAACAAATAATTTTTTTTGTAAAGAACACTACCAAGGAAAAATCTTCTTTGGTTGTTTCTGGAAATGAGGAAAACAATTTTCTGGAAATATAACTTAATTTTCTGGAAATACAACTTCCAGAAACAACTCGAAAAAAACAGAAATCAATGAAAATAAATCGAATCAGGGCTTAATAAAAATGAAGAAAGACAGAACCAACTTCCTTGACGCGGGTCAGAAAATGGATGATTAGATTGATATTAGGCACTGATTACCGACTCCGCGCCAAGGACGTTGGTTCTGTCTTTACTGTTTTTTTTTATTGATCCCTGACTTGGCTTATTTTTATTGATTTCTGTTTTTTTTTTCCAAGTTTTTTATAGAAGTTGTATTTTTCTAGAAAATTGTCTTCCTCATGTCTAGGAGCAAACACAGAAAAATTTTCCTTGGCATAGTGTTTTTTACAAAAATAGTTATTTTTGTTTTTTAGGACAATTTCATTAATTTTTGCAAAACCAGGAAATAATTGATTTTCTATTTGTCTAATTTAGTTTGATGAAATCAAATTTAATGTACTTTTTTCACGAGAAGCAAACAATTTCTATCATGTTGTTTTTCACATTCATGCATCTAGCACATTTTAGTCACATAGATTTTTATTTCATTTAATGACCATGATCCAGAGGTAGTGAAGGAGGTAGTTACTTCGTGTACAGATACCCGGTAGCGCTCGGCTTGAGGTGTTGGAGCGTCGGAGTAAAAAATTTCCCTTGGTTGATACCCTGCCGCCCATCTCGGCAAGGTTTTCTTGACATTTTCTTTAGAATCGACTAATCTGAGATATTCTCAAAATATAGTGTACTTTGTCGGATAAGTGCCTATGTTCATCTAATTTGACCAAATACAGTTATCACTTCAATTACGCATGCAAAAAAGAAGTATTCAAATGCCAGCCACTCCCAGTATTCGTCAAGTCCCCAACAAATCCTTGGTTCCGCCTTCTACCTCATGAATAATCATTACAAATGACTAAGGGAATTGTCAACAATAAAAATTCCACATTTAAGTGGTAAAAACAAAATGAATAAAATATCCTTTCACTAATTACGCAATTATCATAGAATCTCTTTGTTCTAGACCAAAATGTATGAAGGCCTTTCTGTAGCAGATGCGATCCTCAAAAAATTATCGACAAATTTGTAAAAAAAAATCAAAATAATGTAAAGAATAGAAACTTCCGGATTCGAATCTCTACTAATTCTATCAATTGTCTCATCAGCTACTAATTAGAGACAAAAATATCATGAGACTGTTTTGTAGCCAATGAAATGCGCCCCAACCGACCTATCTTGACATTCACCGTAAATGTTTTCATTATCAAATCAAAGTAATCGAAAAAAATTGACCCTTCCGCATTGAAGTCTCCATTTATTCTGTAATCATCTTGTCAACGACATTTCTTTCGGCTAATAAAATTCCCTACAAAAGCGTCCTCTGATATTTTATCAAAAACTCTTCGCTTTCAAGATTAACAAACAAATAGCTATTTTCATCACAAGGCCGAAAAAACGTTTCTGACGAGTGTGAACATTGCAGACCGAAGCGACGCCGAGGAATGCAATCATTCGAGGTGGAAAAGTTGTTTTCGGCCGAGTGACCAACATCTTTTTTCTTCGCAATGTTCGTAAACGGCGTTTGACGGATACGAAGTGTCCGGACAGTGTGATGAAAAAAACTTCTCTTGACAACGTTTTATTTTACTACACGTTTCCCAACTATCATGATCACTTATCACATATAGTTTTCTATTTGTTTTTCCCTTTGTATCCTGAACTTCAGAATAAAATTTTGTGCTGATTACATCGAATGCATTCAGCATTCGATATCTAGCTGCTTCGAAGATGGAGAAGACTTTTTGATTTCATTCTGATACGATATTAAATTTCGCTATTTGGAGAACGGAAAATGGTCCAGAGATCGCGGAATTTTGTTAATAATGCAAGTGATTGAAATAATTCGTTTATCAAACTCATCAAGTTCATCGAAATTTCCCACTTCAACCTACAAATAACTCATAACTTTTCTTTCTCATCCACAGAGCCCTTCTCCGACTGGTTGGAGGAAAAGGTCGAATTCCTGTTCGAGGAGATTCCGACACCAGAATGCGGCCAAAAGCTGACCCCACCTTCCCCCCCCAAGCAGGAGACAACCCAATCCCTGCTGCAGGAGTTCGAAACAGTCCTGGGGGATGTAGAAGCCTGCCACCAGATTTTCCCCACAATGTCCCATCTGACGCCCCCTCAGACACCCCCGCACGAGATCCCTGAAAAATCCATGGGTTTTGATAATCAGCTACTCGTCGCTCTTCAACCAGTGATGGTGGACTACCAGATGAGCAAACCCCAGGTGATCCCGATCACACAAATTCCTCAGAATATGGTTCCAGTAACTCCATCCATCAAGTCTGACTCCTACCTGGAACAGATCTCTGGAGGATGGAACGCTGAGAACGTCTCCCTGATGCCTTTATCCACTCATGTAAGTGGGGATGTGGCTAATGAACTAGCAGAAATGGACGAGTATGTTCGGTCCTGCGCGGAGGATATGTCCCCATCGACCCCGGCAAGCTCATACACCAGTTCCAACAGTTACTTGTCGTCTGAAGACTCTAACGATCCTGACTGGACGATCCCAACCACCTCCTCAAGCACTTCGCAAGGTTCTGCCGGCAATAAACAACGTGGACAACGGATTCACTCGAAGAATCGAAGCAAACCTTACTCGAGGCCAAATATTGAGGACAAAAAAGTCAGAAAGAAGGAGCAGAACAAGAATGCTGCCACTAGGTATCGTCAGAAGAAGAAGGCGGAGATAAAGGAGATCATTGGGGAGGAGCAGGAGCTGGTTGAGTACAATGAGAAGCTGCAGGATCAAGTTAAAGAGCTAACCCGAGAGATTGGATATCTCAAGGGGCTCATGAGGGATCTCTTCAAGGCCAAGGGATTGATGAATTAATGAGTCCTCATGTCTGTTGATGTTTCGTTGGTTTTATAATTTGAAAAATCTTGGCAAAATTGATTTACAGGGATTTTTTTTTTATAATGGAAATTCTTCTATGTCGCATTGATTCGAAAATAGTTATTAATAGTTAATTGGTGATAACTCTGAATCTGTCGACTTGATCCTCCTATTTTTTATCGTAAAAAGGAGAAAGGAAATCTATTTCGAAATATCTCGAAAATCTCGAATAAGCGTAAGCGTAAGACCGAAACCGAAGAGCCACTACGTGAGGAGATGAGAAGGCGCGTGCTTAGCACGCGCGGCCGATCTCGTTAGAGAAAAATTAGAGTTGTTTCTAAAAGTCCCTCTGAAACTTTAAAACGAGATAATAGGTATGCGAAAATTCTTAAGCCGTCACTTTAGGTTGAGAATCCAGTTTTTGGGATTTACCTCGGAATCTAAAGGATGTATGGAAATTTCGTGGAGATACTTTTTGTAGATCTTGACGTACTCTACAAAAAAAATATCCTCATGGTTTCTTTCGTTCTCTTAGATTCAGACATATTCATTAGAAATTGAAAAAGTAACTTTTTGAGTTTTTATCATTTTTTGTTAGTGGGTTAATTGAGCATAACTCTGAATCTGTTTGATCGATTTTGAAAAAGTGGTAATAATTTCAAAAGGCTTTTTTTTATCTCTAAAATGAGATAATATACTTATCCCAATCGTTTTGTGTTGCACAAAATTTATTGAAAATTTACACATCTACATTTTGCCTTGATTTTTCCATGTTAATTCGATACTTTTATTATGTTCCTTATTATTTGTGCTTTTAACCCACTTTAAGTTTCGCTCTTTTTCATCAATGTAGAGATTAATCGATTTATTATTTGCCCTTGGGGTTATCTTCGGTGGAGGCTGTAGGGTCACTTGGCAGCCATTTTAAGCAACAGTCGTGAGAAGCTTAGAAGTTGGAGAAGGGGAGACATATTATTCGTTCCGATATAGTTAAGAATATATTAATGATTTTACTCAATGGTAGTGAAGTAATTCATGTAGATACGTGGTAGTTTGTGGTTTTGTCAGACAGAGTGACAATGGGACCGCTTTTCGTCATCGCAACATTTTCGTTTATCTGTCATTGTGATTGTCAAAAGAGGGGGGAGATCTTTTATACTTCATTGGAGCAGAGTTGTTTTTGTTGCAGTGGAGTGGAGGGGTCTCTTTTAGCTGCGAGTCTCTTCATTCCAAATTTTATTTTAATTCAATTTATATTTACAACGTCCTTTCTTCTATTTTTTCTGTATGCAACTATGATCATGTACTCTCTGAAATGCAATAAAACATTGATTTTATTGAATGCTGTGAAATTTTTTATGTCATGCGTGCGTGTAAAGTGCAGGTTAACAGGGGCGTTTGGAGGTCGGTAAGTCGTATTTTACACGCACCACCAATCGTTCTTAACAGACATTCCCAGTTTTACACGCGTCCTAGGCTATTTTACTGGTATTTTACACGTTCTCAATAACCCCTAGCGACATCTTGCGGGACAAACATAACCCATTATCCCAACCATACACCGATCAGCTGATCTATTAGACACTAACGAAACAAATCGCAGTGCAAAAAGCTAAAAAATCAACTACATAATAATAAATAATTAACTCAAAAAGTGAAATATGAATACACAAGAAGATATGTTTAGTGAACATGATGAAATACTACCAGATAATATACTTCGAAACGCTCAGGAAGCAGAGAAATGCTATCAAGAAAAAGCCAACTTTGAAAGAAAAAAGAAAATGAGTATTTTTTCTAAATATTAGAGAATAATTTTTTTTGCGCGATTTTTCTCCACCCCCACCCTGAAGAAAATATGAGGAAAGTTTGTTGATTTTTCATTATTTTTTTATTAGTATGAAGAATTAATAAACATAATCTCAACAATATAAAAAATCAAAAAGTATCTCATCACCACCCCACAACCGTCACAAACTGCAAACTCAACAATGATCAAAATAAAAAATGTTCGTTTGCTCCGGAGACACTTAAAATGTTAAAAATAGTCCAGGGCCTCCAATTTTTGAGCTACAGAAGGTTTTTTTTCAAAATTTTTGAAAAAATGTCTGCAATAACAATTACGAATTAGTTTTTCAAAATTCGACTCCTACACAGCTAATTTCGTTTTATTTAATATGAAAATTTGCGCCATTCATGTAAAATGGGTAGAAAAATTATACTTAAAATATTTAAAACAAATTCTTGAGTTTTTCAGAAATATTTTTCGGGGTATTTTACATGAATGGTGCCATTTCGTAGAAGCTGACTTTCAAAAAACTAATTCGTAATTGTTACTGCACATATTTTTCCAAAAATTTTCAAAAAAAAATGTAGCTCAAAAATTGGAGGCCCTGGACTATTTTTAACGGTTTAAGCGTTTGCGAGGTGAACGAATAATAAACAATTAGTTTTTTTGGACTAATTGTGCGTTTTTAGACATACATAATCGATCTTTAATGTATGAGAAATCTCATTCCAATAGCCCACGATTTTTAAAACTCATAGTAATCGCCCTTTAACCACGAAAAACTCAATTTTTTCCTGTTTTTACCTTGATGAAAATGCTCCTTGCACCGTAGTTTGCATACGATTTTTTTTTTTTTTTATGTTCGTTACACTCCAAAGAATAGAGTTAAGCATCCGTTTTACTTTATTTGCAATAGATCATGAATAAATGAATTTTGAATTTCATAAATTTTACTCTACTCTAGCGACACGAAAAATTTATGAAATTCAAAATTCATTTATTTCATGATCTATTGCGAATAAAGTAAAACGGATGCTGAACTTTATTCTTTGGAGTGCAACGAACATTAAAAAAGAAGCTAAAATCGTATGAAAACTACGGCGCCAGGAGCATTTTAAAAGTAAAAACGGGAAAAAATGAAGTTTTTCGTGGTTATACGGGGCGAAATCGATCGAGTCCGCGATTTTCCGTAGTTATTCCCATATTTCATCATATATCACAAACTATTCAATAGGTCCCAAGGCCCTAATGAGGACTTTTAAATTTCACCGACATATCCCCTTAAATAATTTTCAAGTCGATTTCATTGCGGTAAACAGAATTTTTTTTTAAATCCCAAATTCTCTGCAAAAAGGTTACTGATAGATTTTTCTAAACCTTCTATTTTATAAGATGTTTGCAAAATAATTAAAGAGTATTGATTATGAACGAGTTTTTTTTTCAGCCCTACTCATTTCATGAAAAAATATCAAATGACCTTTTTTATAGTCCACAAAATTGTCGATGGAAACAATTTCTTTCAAACTTTGCAAATCCATTTCATGCAAAAGAATAACTTCAATAATTCTTTATCCACTATTTTTCGAATGTCTTAGCTGCGAATAGATTCAGGAAAAATATCAAGAAACTTATTTTATTTTGTAAACCCTAAAATTTCTCCATCAAATGAAAATTTTCTGTCCAAGAATGGCGCTAGTTGAACATGTTTTAAATTTTAAAAATTTTAAACGAATTACTAGAAAAAAGGCCAATCATCGCCTGCACCGACCCGACAAAAAACCAAAATTATAAATAAAAAATAGAAGATACAGGTAACAGTAGCTTACCCACAAAAACAACTGCTTAGCTATAACTACGAATTGATCCCCACTGCCATTCCACCGTCCACAGTTTTATGGCACAAGCTGTGCCGAGTAAAATCCAACGAAGCGGTATAGTTGTCTCATGGCCACCTTTCTCTACTCAACGCGAAAAGCCTCAAAGGTACTTACAACTTGAGTCTTGGCGCTGCTTCGTGTGCCTAGCTGTCTACCAAAGCTAGTGTAGTCATTTCCAATTCATACCGCGCAGTTATAACAATCTTAAACAATTTTCCTATATATCGCATGATATTCCCACTTAGAAAATACCTTCAAACAATACCTTTCTATTAAATTTTGATGAATCATTAAATTCTTCGTAAAATAAAAATTGCATAAATATGGTATCGATCATCGATTTAAGTGTGTTATTACACAAATTGTCATCATCCAAAAAGTGATCTCTGGAGTACGAAAAAGGATACAACGAAAAAGTTACAGAAAAAGGTTTAGCAAAACAAATTGAGGCATTTATTTATATTTATCTATCGATTTTTACAGATAATTGGAAGAATGATTTTGGTGATTGAATCATTCAGGTGAAGTTTTTTAAGATAGGGAGGGGAGAAAGTGAATCTTATTTGGTAAACTCTTTGATTCCAGTTTTTTTGAAATCGCGGAATTATATAAGCCAGGAAATTGTAAGAATTGAGTAACTGTAGAGGGAATTCGTTTGTTTTGTGATTATTTTAGAGTGGGGAAAGGTGGATATGGAGAAGTTGTTATTACTTTTTCCCGTAAATTGAATATTTGAAAGCGTCAGAGACATAACTTGACAATATTCGAGAATGAAGTAGGTCAACAAAAAATTTTGAAAAGATTTCATGTACAAATTGCATAAGTCGCAAAAACAATTCTAGTGATGTTGTTTTCAGACAGGCCGAAATTTTTCTATTCATGTGCCAGTTTAGTGTAAGAACTGGGAGATATATTAAACAATCACAAATATCTTGGGAACTAGTGAGCGAGGTCTTAAAATTTAGTGCAAAAAAGCTCTTCTGACATGTCCCAGAATCAGTAGTTTTTCTGCTAATTCAAGTACTCTTAATGACTCTCTTATCGTTCAATTACGTATTTTTCATTATTATCCAATTATTTTCATCACTGTGATCAAAAAAATTATCCATCAAACCTTTATATATTGGATATTCAAGAAAAGATTCACCCACAGGCATTGAAATCTCCACATCCTAACCACAAAAACTTTTTTTTTGTGTTTTTTGCAAATCAAAGATGTTTGTAATTAAATTCATAGAGTTTTAATCATTGCGATGATGTTATTTGATATATGGAGGAATTTTTGTTGTTCCTCACGCGAGTTTGACGGATGAAGATGACTCAACTCTGTCAGAAGCGAAAGTAACACACCGACACACCGAGATTGGTAAAGAAGATATTCTTCTTCGTACGCGTGGTTTTATCGAACAAAGGATGTGTAATGCGTTACCTATGAGAAAATTATGTGATATGCTTGTAGAGTAATTTGCATTGCATCTTTAGAATGGATCTAGAAAATTCAGTTGAATTTGTTGATTTTAAGAGTAAATTCACTACAAAAGTTGTAGAAGGAGACAAATTAAAAGAGAATTTCTCCATTAGTTTGCGAATAACATGAGAAGTACATGATTTAGGGGAAAACGTAATAAGACACTTTTTGAGGTATTTTGAAAGTTTTGGAATCATATCTCCTCTGGTAAAACATACGTGCAGATTATTTCGCGAACATTACAATATCTAATAGATTGACAGAAGAATATAAATAAAATTTTTTTTCAAGTCTGGATTTCGGCGAATCACATCGGTATTCATGTAATTATTGTACCCAGCGTGGGGGTCACTTACAATTTTAGTAGGTTCTAGGCTTCAAGGGATAAATCCCATAACAGACTTTTGATTTATTTGTTACAGAATTTTTCGGAAATTTTACTTTAGCTTTTGGAAATTGCATCTAGAAAATTCATAGTACCACCTTAGTTGTTCTCAATCAATCAAACATTTTTCTTTCGAATACTGCACTGCGCTTGATCAAAATCACGCAACAAATAATCTCCTGAATACCATTCAAGCTTCAGAATTAAGTAAACACCTATCGGAAATTGTCTAATAATTTAGAAGCCCTTGTAGTATTATAAGTGAAAATATCATCCATAATAGACTTCCATTCTCTACATAAAAAGCCATGTAACATTCTTCTTGAAACCCACCAGTTCTCGAAATATAAAGATAACAATTACGAAATCGTTGATTTCGCCTTCTTTCTGAAGAAATTTTTAGAGGATTTAAAAAGTATCTGTAAAACTGATAGATCCACAGAAAACGGGATCTTTATTGCAGAGAATTCAAGTTCCCATGAAACTCACTAGTTCCTGCGATATATTTAAAATTATGTATGCGAAAATCCTTAGAGTATTGAATTCTATCTCTCCTGTTTATTCTCCGTTACATAATTGAGGACGAGGTTGTACGCGGGCGTACCTTAACCTTGTGCCTACACTCGAGCCAATATATGTGGTAAATAAAAATTATTGTATGTAATGAAGTTACAGACATCGGACAGGTAACAATGCGTCACAACAACGAATACCAGATGCACAATGGGAGGGACCCACATCGCGCCTATTCCACAGACGGTGAGGAAAGCCATCGGGCCGTTTCCGTGCGTACGTCCTCGGAGTATGCCACAGCACACAAACCAAATGCTATGGTAATCAACAATTCGTCATCTTTATTTTTAGATACTTTTTTCCGCTTCGATTGGAGCACAAATTTTTGCTGCGATTTTTGAAGCATAAGAAGTCGTATTTTCCATTCTCAGTACACTGAGAGAAAAACACGTTCTAAAACAAGTCTTGTTTGGGCCAACAAAATCGCTAATTGAAAATTGCTAAAAAAGAAGTTGTTTGGTTCAAATTTGAAAGTCTCTAACATGAATAATTGCTCTGCTTTCGACAATAACGAAATATTTGGCTCAAGAGGCGGATAATTCACACCAAACGGTGCCTGTTCAGGATGAGAATATCTCTTATATAGAAGAAAATTTATCAAGAAATATTTTGTCCCTAAGTTGCAAGATTGCTATCATATCATTATTATTGTTTCTTTTTAAGGTTCATTTCTTGTCTGTGATTATTAGAGTATCGAATAACGAAGGAGTAGTGTTGGAAATGGCATTTCTTGCGTGTACTTTTGCGACAAGAAGTTTTCATTTTTTCAATTTTCAAAAAACCATTTTCTTCGCACAAGTAAGACTTGTTGGAGAACTCTCTCGTTTCAGTGTATCTCTATAATGATCCCAATCGTTGCCATAATGGGTGAGTTTGGGGGAAATTGTCAAGAGACTTTGTTCGAGGGAGAAATTTTCGATCAGAATGTCTGTTAATATTTCTGCCTAGGATCATTCATTATGAAGATCATTTCAGTTTTAATTTTATTTTTTATTTTCTTTTGCAGACTGGGAGAAAAGAGAAAAGACGACACGAACGAGACTTAAGGGACTCCCCCCCTGGGGTTCATAGACATGGACCGGATTCAGAAATTTACGTTACGAGTGAAGCTTATAGAACTACACCAGACTTTAGGTGAATTATTGATCAATTCTCTGCAGTAAAGTGATGGAAAATCTTTTTCATATTTTCACACTTCGCCTTAAAATTCTTCATTACCAAGATAATAGACAGTTTAGTCAGACGATTATCATGTGAGAGGAACTGTTGAGATATTTTGTTCGAAGATTTTCCACAGCTGCAAATAAGGTCTTCTGATAATTTCTTCCAGTCGCAAGGTTTAGAGAGCATGATATTCATGGCGTTGCATTTCGAAAATTTGAATTTTTGAGTATCATTGATCAAACCCTGCCGAAAATTTCACTACAACTATGATCGTTAATCACTTATGCCAATTCAAAGTGAGCAGCTTTCGAAAATTTCAGCGCTCTTCACTCCTCCGCTGCCCCGTAACACGGACCGGCCCAAGGAGTCTCAACTTATATTTTATATTTTATTAGAAAACATTTTTTGAATAGAAATTCTTCTTAATAAAACTTTCGTAAACTACAAAATGAGGTGTCAACGAGGTGTCATTCCGCGTCGCCCAGTGAATGACTTTTTTCATCTTTGAAAAAAGTCTTTCAACGCTTGAAAAAATTGAGATAGGAAGTTGAAATGTGGTAGGATTCTAGCTCTTACTACATTACAGGCTGGGATTACAGATGGGCGAAATCGAATGAGTAGTTTTAAAGATATTCAATTTTTTGTATTAGAGATAAAAGCTATTGTTCAATATCTCAAAAATTATTCATCCGATTTCAAGTTTTTTTCAAATGAAGGATGGAGAATTGCTACGGATCCATTCGAAAGCTTACTACCAATGGAATTGGTAGAAATAAAAAAAAGAAAGAGACTAATGACGCCAAAAGTAATGGTCACATGTCTTCTGTGATAGGCTGCGATAGGCTTGAATTCCTGGTTGTTTTGTTAACCTAAAGCATCGCTACAAGGGTCTACGTAGAAGATGTGTCTAATAGTATATTACGCAACAAGTGCGTAATGGGTTTTTTGGCTCGTGGGAAGTTGTAAAACGAGCCGAAGGCGAGTTTTACAATCCCACGAGTCAAAAAACACCATTACGCACGAGTTACATATACTATTTTATGTCATAGGTGCCCAGAATCACGCGATTCTAACCTCGCTTCGCTCGGTAGAATCGTGGATGCTGGGCCCTATGACATAAAATTATTAATTGTTAGAAACGAAATATAGAAAAATTCGGACAAAAAATTTCTTTATAATCCGACAACTATGATGAACGTCCTATACAAATGTCGAATCAATGTCATTATTTTTATTTTCATAAATGAAACCCTTAAGTACGATTGACACTTGGTAGCGATCGCATGCTGTCTGTGCGTCTATTCGGGATCTCCAAACATTGTCTTCTAAAATCACTCAGTATTGACATAATTGCATAATTAATGTTAACTTATGAATTTTTAGTCGAGCATCAGTACATCATAGTCCAGTGGCAAGTTCGAGATATGGATATAGAGCGCCGAGTAATTATAGCTATGGCTCTGCGAGATCCGGAGCATCCAACGGATCTACCGTAAAAACGAAAACCTCGAGACACGGTGGACTTGTCGTTGAAACCATGTCCACACCAAATCCCTTTTGCCCGAACACCAAAGGGATGTGCTGCCTGTTACTCCTCATCAATCTGGGGATTATTCTCGTCACACTTGGTTTTGTTATAGTCATACAAATATTCCATCCACTTATTGTCTGGTAATTATCCGAACAAATTCTCAATCTAAAAATAGTGGAGCAATTTTTTTTTGAGCGAATCCGCGAATTTTGTATACGAAAAATTGCTTAAAAATTTTAAAAGTTTTCTTCTATTTTTTTATCGTAAAGTATAGTCCAAAAGGAGAAAAATGTTTTTGTTAGGAAATTTTCGGAACTTTCCGATGAAAAAAAAACAAAAAAGGATGGGGAATGACCCGCAATGACCGTTTGAAACTTTCTTTTTGAGCTTTCCATGCCAAAATAGGTACATAAATGCATAAAAAACAATAGTTTTTTCAAGTAGCTGAAAAAATTTCCGACAAAATCTCCGGGTTAAAATTTTTTTATTGTTAGTGACTCGTAATTACAATTGAAAAAAATAATAATCTTCAATATCTCCGCCAATATTTGAGTTAGAAAGATCTAGAAAAATAATTCAGATAACTCAATTATTCCTCGAGATCTTTCTAACTCAAATATTGTTTTTTTTATTTATAAAACAAAACATTTAAAATGTTGAGGTAATTTTTCGTATACAGAATTGGCGGATTTACAAAATCTCTTTTCTAACTCTTTAACTCAAGATTACAGTAAAATTTCTTCAGCGATCGTCAGCAATTTATAAAAATTCGATAATTAGCAGACAATTTAAAATTATATAATTTTTGGAGTAACCAAGAGAGCCGAAATAAAGTCTTCGCTAAAAGTCGAAACGGGTTTGTAACGAAAAAATCTTTGTTTTTTACAATGAAATTATCCAATTTTTAATTAATATGGCTGATGACATCTGGAATGAATCTATCGTCACCTTGAGTTTAAGAATCGGTACGACGGTAACAAATCTATTATTGGAAAATACCTTTACGGCGAGGATCCGTTAAGGGGAAACGGAACCCCTGCGTTTATATGAATCTTTAGAATTGTGTTTTCTCCTGCAATTATTATTTTTGATTCATTAAACTACTTCATTGACTCAACAATGCGATAATCGAGTCAATAAAGTAATTTCATAGATAGAAATTAATAATTGTAGGAGAAAACACAATTCTAAGATTCGATGTAGACAAAGGGGTTCCGTCTCCCCTTAAACTTCATTCCTCGAAATGAATTTCAAATTTCATAGCAATGAATTTTCATGCCGTCAACTCGTAAATAAAGCGAATGAATAATAACATTTATCGTTTTTGCAGGATTCTCGGAATAATTTTCTTAATATTCGGCTTTGCCACTTTAATGGGAAGTTTGATATATTGCGTCCACGTATTCAGAAATGCCAAACACCCACACGAAGTGAATCCAGAAGATTTTTACTGGACGAGGTACTGGCAAGGACAGGTAGGCTCAGCCCCTGAGATCCATTACAAAGCCGAAGAGAAATACGCGGACGACGCTGGAAGTGATCGCTACAGCAAATACTCATCGACTTACTACGATCGCCGCAACCAACATTACTGAAGTTGTTTATTTATTTAATTAAAAAAGTTCTGTAACTAATAGACTGGTTGAATGTGCCGTAACATTGTAGAAAATATTTAAACTTTTTTTTTATAAATATGTGGAGATAAAGATTATGTGACATTCCGCTGATTAAAGAACATGGAGATAAGACAAACTAAATTTGATGATTGATTTATTTAGTTCGTTGATTCTCGCGAAGAGAATGAGCAAAAAGGACATTTTGTTGAGATTATTTTGGAAACATCTCGGGATCTGGCGGGTTTATTGGAAAACTATTTCAACATTTCAGACGCCATTAAATTTTTTCTAATACAAAGGTATTCCACACTTTCCAAATAAATTCTGGTGTTCCAGAATTCCTGGTAGAAATAATTTATCTCAACTTTCTGGGAGTAATACGTTTTCACTATTGCAAAATTTGAAAGGTCCATTTCATCAATACTGATTAAATACTGTCTATATGATATCAATTCCGCAGGGATTTCATGAAACTCAGAAATTCTTTTATTCTATTATTATTCCTGAAAAATTATGAGACCCTTACAAAACACTAAATTCGTACAGCAACAGTATGGTAAGTTGATAATGTAATAAGACGACTTTAAATTTCAACCGTCGTAAATTTCATGTAAATTTCAAGAATAATTCGTAATAATTGACGTCGATCCTTTGGCACTAATTCAATTCAATCAGGGATAATGAGTGAGCTCTTTTTAAATTTCGCCTCGGACGTGTTTTTCCAGAAAATTGAGATGAATGAGTCCTAACGAAAATTCTGACATACCCGAGTTTATTTGCCATTTACCCTCAGTCTTGAAATGAATCAATCACTCTCTAAATTAATTCCTCTCAACCCCCTCTCTCTCCTCCCCCAAAATCAAATTAACCCGTCAAGAGTAAACTCTCCATGCAAATAATCTTTTCTGCGAAACAAATAAATACCCCTAAAAATATAAATAAGATAAATCAGAATGAAACCCCCTAAAAATCTCTCTGCTCTCTACTACCTAATTATACCAAATTGGATTCCGAGATGCTCATAGTTGGCAGCGAGCTATCACTCCAGTCGGGATGGGGATAATTTCTAGGCGGGCTGGGCACCCTCACTTCAACCTTACTATTAATCCTCGTATTCTGATACATCATTTCGATTTCCTTGATCCCTTTGCTCCAGTCCACCCTCCCATCCAGGGACAGTCTTCCCCTCGACCTTTTCACCTCACTCTCCCCTTGCTCAACTTCATCACAATTACCATCACGAATGCCCTCAGGAACAACGTAAATAAATTCATCTTCACTAGGTTTCAGGATTGAACCAATGTGTGACCCGTCATCGCCTCCAATTGAAGTAAATTCTAAGTGCGTTTTCTCCTTAAATTTCTCTGTTTGGTTCCCAGACTCATTTATGAGAGTCTCCAACTGTGACGATAAATTTTTATTAATCATTGTGGGCGGACTCGTCACGTCTATCGTGGAGATCGAGGGCTCTGAGACATCGACGACATCATGTCCAACATTTCTCATCACAATAACTGAGTTGTTTGAGGAACGAACTGGAGACGACGAAACCCTCCCACCACTCATCATGTGGGATACATACCCGTCTGCGTTGAGAGTCAAGTTTTCAGGTCTTGAAGTTTTCGTGATGTTGATCAATTGATCTCCGATTAGGTGCTGGAGATTTTTCATAGCCTTTCGATGTTCGATCAGTTGGGAATCCTTGAACGAAGACATTACAGACAATTTTTCCTTCTCCATTTTGAGGAATTGAGAGTCGAGGAAACGCTGTTGCGCGAGTTCTGTCTGTTCGTTGAGTTCAGTTTTTAGTTCTGTTGTGATGTTCTGGAGGAGTTGGATCTTTTCATTTTTCTCTTTGAGATCGCTGAGCAGTTTTTTATTTGTGAGGTCTAGCTTTGAAGAGTCGGTGAGTTTCTGGCGGAGGTCTTTCAGGATAGCCTCGAGCTCAGCCTCTCGACGAAGGGAGGACTCGAGGTGGAGAGACTTCTCTTCAAGCTGCCTGTTGAAATGATAGAAAAATATTTAACTGACTAACCAAGATAGTTCATCAACAAGTCAAGATGTTTCATGAGCTGTCAATTTGATGTTGACAAAGTTTCATAATTGTGGGATTATCTCATGGCCAATAATGAGCAGTTTCAAGTGAAAATGTCAGAAAATTTATCTCATAGCGGAAAAAATGTTGAACTAAAAAATTTCGTCAACATTTCACTGCAGAATTATTCATTCTCGGAATTATTACATAATAATCCGATAAAATTTTCCATCGCCCATTTGAAGCCTTTGCTATTTTTTTAAATGTTTTCTATGAAAATGTGAGGATAGGGATTGAATTTATGGGTATTGGTTCATTATTCAAAAAAATATATCAATTTTAAAATTTTCCCTAAACATTCAAAAATTTTGTTTTCGTGTTGATCTCGTTTCTTTCCCTCTTTTCACTTTCTTTCATCAGAATTAGATAATAGAAAGAAAATATATTGGTTTTTCTTCATTATTAAAAAAAAAAGGTTTTGAAATTTTCAAGATTGAAAAATCGATTTTTTAATTTTATTGATACTGATTGATGATGATCGATCGCTCTTTGCAATTTCCTTCTTCGGTTCCATTGAAATGAAATCAAAAGGATGTAAAATGTTCATATTCGTTCACATTTTCAGATCATTGGTACTCATTAGTTTTAAGAAAAGGAAAGAAATGAAAAGTTTTAGGTATGATTATCGAAAGTTGTTTGTCGATCTGTATTCTCATTTGATTTACAGGGAATTCCTCTTCATGCAATGTTGTAACTTATGAATTAAGGAACTAAAATATATATAATAACAATAAGAATGAATAAAATTAAATTAATCTAATTGTGAAGACGGAAATGGAAAGAAAATAAAATATAATAACACAGTATAAATTGATTTATACTGTGTTACTTCATTTTATGTGATTTTAATGAATTTTTCGCTAATAATTAAAGAACTAGAGATATAGAAATTTGAGAAATTGGGTTCTTACTGTTGAAGAATGGCTTTTTCCTTTCGAGATGCTTCCAAAGTGGTCTGCATTTCTTTACCTGCAGCTGCTAGTTGAGTTACGCTGGCTTCTAGTTGGGTATATTTTAGGATCATCTCTAGATCCTATGAACATTGATAAATAAGTATAAACATTTGAAACTAGGATGTGAAAACCTGGTGGTAAATTCTGAATTTCACAGTTTTTTTGGTAATGTTTTTTCAAAATATTTCTTAGAGAAGTCCAGAACGCGATCGTTCATCGGAAAATATTCACACGGTAACCCATACAAAATCATCTCCCAACGATTGTAAAATCCTTTGTTACCACAAAAAAAAATCTTCAAAACTCACGTCAGGACTTGATTTTCCAGTATCTTTAGGTATTCTCAACAATGCTTGTTCCATCTGGTACAAAATCGCACTGGACTTCTCATCCTTGACTAAACTTTCGAGCTCCTTCATGAGAAAAGCGATTGTTGGAATTGGATTCAATAAATTAAAATGATTATTAGAAGAGTCAAACAATCCCCCACATTGCACCCCTTTATCGATCACAATAACAGACTCTGTACTCTCTCTACTCGCAACAGACGTGGCTGAGGGGTTCACCGATGGAGCATCACGTCTGACTCTTCTAGGTTCCCTGTAATCTCCTGCCAATGGTCGTGCAGTCTTTGAGCCCCTCGGCCCCCCATTCATTTGGTGCAGGCTCTGCTTCAACGAAGCTTTCGTCTGTTCTCGGAATGTCCCAGGCCAATTGCTCTTATTTTCAGTTAATACTGAGGAGCGTTTTTTCCGTTCAAATTGATTTTCAGACTCGGGATTTGTTGATGGGGTTTTTGGCATTTTTGGAGTGGTTTTGTGTCCTTTTGTCTTCACTGTTCTTGCTACTGTTAATCCCTGTTTGTCGATGACCACACGATCATTCAAGGATCCTGGAGTACTCTGAATTAGATAAAGAATATTGATAATCATTGTATTGGATCTGTTAATCCGATTGGTCACGCGATTCATTCGTGTATTTTTTACATCAAACAAAATGAAGAAAAAAATGGCACGAACTTGGCGTGGGATAAATTGGTTTTGGGATGACATTGTTTAGGATGAGAAGTCATGGGATGAGTTTGCGCGAAAAATCATCTTGGGATAAATGAACTGGATACCCCTACCCTATTGCTCACAACAGTCCCTTCATTTCTGCGTTAAGACCTTGCTCACAGATAGTATGTTTGATTACTAGGCCGTGAGCACCTTTTTTGTCATTCCGGCCGTGAGGCAGCGCTTCACGGACGC
>NW_021680682.1:284828-341401 GCF_001412515.2 Diachasma alloeum | reverse complement strand
CTTTTCTGGCGAATATGAGTTTGCAGCCCGAGCCGAAGGCGAGGGCTGCAATCATATGAGCTAGAAAAGTTTTTTTGGCCATATGACGAACAGTATTTTTTGTTATGACGGCCGTAGGCAGAGATGCCGTATGACGGCCGTAGGCAGAGATCCGCTCCACTCCGCGTCCGTGAAGCGCTGCCTCACGGCCGGAATGACAAAAAAATACTGTTCGTCATATGGCCAAAAAAAACTTTTCTAGCTCATATGATTGCAGCCCTCGCCTTCGGCTCGGGCTGCAAACTCATATTCGCCAGAAAAGTTTCTTTCGGCCTAGTGACGAAATATACTATTTTGGCGAATATGAGTTTCATTTTGCAGTTGCATGAGACAGAAAAGTTCTCCACGGCCGAATATGGAACAATTTTTTTGTCATAACGTCCGTGGGCGGTGTTTCATGAACTGAGTGATAACAAACTGTAATTTCAGCACTTTAATTGCGTAATGTATCATCCCAATTACATATTGCGCAATCTCAATTGCACATTGTACAGTTCAAACTGGTAAATGTTTAATTTGATGGGCGTAATTCAACATGTATAATTCAAGTATCTTCAATAGGGAACATATGTTTTTTTATTTCCCATCAAATCCTGCCGCAGGTTTGAGACAAGAACATTAGGTCAAAATAAAAAATTCCTATTTTTATTGTAATTATTTGCGGCAATAATTGATTAAAAATTGATCATTTAAACGCCCAGTTCTCGTGATGTGCCACCACAGCAGTGCAGTCATACGTTGCGAGTGACGGTCGACGGGTTGAGCTAAAATGTCTTTCGCAAATGTAACTTTGTAAAGCTGATACTCACTTCGAGGAAAATGAAGTCGTCAAAGTGTGGAAAGAAACATTCAATGAAGCATTTTTATCGCATGATGAAGTCATTAAAATGTTGGAAATGAGCTGTACTCCCAAAACTAATAAGTGTTGATGATTAATGCAAATTTGGTTTGGACATGACGGTTTGTGATTGTAAACGATGCACTAGTGGTGAATCAAGATGATACTGTTATTACTCTTGAAATTCTGTAATTTTTTCGAATAAATTTATTTTATAAATGCAAGAGAAAAACATGATGTACAAAAAATGAATAAAACTGTAATATGATTATTGAAAGTATCACTTAATTATTTTACTTTGAATATTGATTGAATATTCACTAAAGCTGCAGCGATAACAACATCATTCAGGCGGTCGAAAAGATTATGGTCGACATAGTATGTACTATGTATGTTCACTATTGTATAAACACACAAAATCCATAAATCTGAATTATACAATGTGGAATTTAAATTGCGCAATGTGTAATTGGGCTGGTATATTTTAAGTCAGTAGAATTCACCATGTATATCGTGTAATTAAAATGCAAGAATTACCATTTGTGCAGACAAGGTTTTGGTGCAAAACTTGAAATGTATTGTTGTTAAAGTATACTGATTGCTGAAGCAAAGTTGAAAGGGATGAGTTTAATAGGTCGATAGCTACATTTATTTTCTGAAAATCCTCGAAACAAGTGGGTTGGAAAAAATGTCAGAGAAGTTTTTTTGCCAAGAATTTTATGCACCACAAGAAAGGTTTTTTGACATTTTCCCATAAGCCTATGAGTTTGCGAGATATTCGCAAATCGGTGAGTGGAAAATTCCTTTTTTTTCTCTTGAGAGAATTCAGTAGCGAAGCGGTGAACCGGGTTATGTCGATTTTGAAACATTTTTGTAATAACCTTTTTTGTAGAGCCAATTGAGGGTTATAAAAAAGGTCACGAGAAAATTGTTGGTATTTCTCTTAGATTCCGAGATATTAACCAAAAACTGGCCAAAAGTACAAATCGACATGACCCGGTTAATTGCTTCGCTACTGAATTGAATCCCTTGCGAAAAAAGTGAAATGATATTCCCCTTCAAACTCGTTCCCGAAATATCTGCAAAATGATCTACCGATCCCTCATAAAATCATTTCCGACAACTTCCCTATCCATTGATAATCATCACCTGATTGGCAGTCGCCGAAAATTGTGATCTCTCAGCACATCTCGACTTCCTTGAAGGTGTAATTTTCCCGAGGTTATCGATACTTCCGCTCATTTTACTCAAAAGTCAGATGAATTCCTTAATTTACCCATAGAAAAGTCGAAAGAAACGCTTCACTGTTGAATTTCCATAATTTGAATGTTCAAAGACCCATCACTCAAGACTCCGTAAAAAAACTTCTGGATCACTTCATAGAGTCGATAAAAAATTCACCAACCATCCTCTTCAATGATAAAACAATGTGTATAAATTATTGATAGATTATTGAAAATTTATTTATCATTAATTTCACCGATAATTGACGTTAAAAATTTTGTGTATTGTTAAATCAATGCTAACGTGCAGTCTACTCCAGTCTATTCGCCCGATTCGCCCCTTCATCGGTGACTTAACCCTAAAAAATTATGTCGCTAGTTTGCGTAAATATACAGTGAAAGAGGCCGGTGATTGAGGTTAAACCCGTGAAGACCAGACAAAAATTCATAACAAAGGCGATTATCAATTACTAGTCAATTATTAACTGATTCCATTGATGTGAATATTAAAATAGGCAATAGAAAGATAACGATGCTTGTTAATTTGTTGAGGATTACTTCTTCTTTACGCTCCAATTTACTGCAGAGACTGCCTGAATCGAAAGAAAAGGTGCGATGCTATGGACTTTTCAGATCATGGGGATTGGAGTCGAGGTATTTAATTGATTGTAATTGTTAGTAACAATTCTCTCATTTAATAGTGGAGTGAAAAAATACTATAGAATAGCCCCGAAACAAGCAAGTTAAGATGATTCTTCACATCTGTAGTGGACGCGATCTGTACCACATAAAAATCGTGATCTCCTCATAACACAAGTATCTCAAAATTCGCGTTAAGACTAGGCTATCTCAAAATTCAGGTGAAAGCTTGTTGATCACATGCATTTCTAAGTCTCACGGAGCTCGGAAATCATTTTATTTCTCTTCCAATGTGAACTAATTTATGTTATTTGTACTTTTTGATGCATTTATAGCATTTATACAGGTGTCAAGAGAACGAAAATGTGAGATTTCAGACGATTTTTCACATGAATTTTGAGATACCCTTGTTTTGTAAAGAAAATTGAAATACCCTTGTTTTATTAGGAGATGTCGAAATAATTCCTACCGTTCCAATATTTTCTTCTCCTTGAGTCATCTTAGCCACGACAGTTATAAATATAGGGTTTCAACAATAAAGATAGAAAGTAAATAACATTCGGACTCTCCTCAAGAAGATTTTTGTCACGAAAATTTTATTGAATTCCTATAACAAACCAAAAAAACTTTTTTTTTTAAATAATAGAAAATCAATTGACTGTTGAATGAAATCATGAAATAATTCAAATTAGAAGAAAAATCACGAAGTATCGATGTAGTAAAAATGTACTAAAATGTCCTGAAGGACGTAGTAGAATTACGAATTCAAATAAACAAGTGTCAAAATACATTTATTGTGAGAATGTCGTCAGCTACAGAAAAGATCTTCCTGCATTTCATAATAATCCCATTCAGTGATGAGATAATTACGTAATAATTAATGAAAATTCTATGTTTAGCGGAATTTATTACTAAGTTACTAAGCTCATATCGATTATTTTGAGGATAACTCTGAAATTATTGAGTCTAGGAAAAAACGTTCGTAAGGCGTTAGATAATATATTTTTTTCTAGTGGTGAAGGGAAAGCTTTTTTTTTAATGAAACAGGATTGACGCCCTTAACAAGATTTTCCTGTTTGATTGGATTCATTACTGAAGCATTGGTTCCAAGTTTTTAATAGTTTAAGGATGTTCGACACCCTTTTAGCCAAAATTGACGTTGTTTTCATTTTTCTGGCAAATTATCGATGGGAGTGACGTGAAAAAATATAACGATTTTGTGGTTTGTCATTCTTTAATGGCTCACGAAGTTGCGTAGTGGTGCGATAATTTTCATGCGTTTTTTCTACAGTTTTGTGATTCTTTTTAAAAGTTTAGAGAAAACGCAGGAAAATGTTCGCACCACCTTAAAATTTCGTCAGTCATTAAATAATGACAAAACGCAAAAACGTTATATTTTTTCACGTCAATTCCATCATAAGTTTGCCAGAAAAATTAAAAAAACGTGAATTTTGGCAGAAAGGGTGTAGAACATCCTTAATCCGGTACTTTCTTATAGATTAATCAACTACTTTGGCGAAAGAATACCGCTGTAATTGAAAAATCAAAGATGCCTCGTTTTGCTAATTATATTTTAGCTTCCTCAAGCTTTTGACTCACTCAAAGTAAGTTTTAGCGGTTGGGCGGCATTCAGTCCTCGTTTTTCGATTTTTCCGATGCAAATGACATTTTTGCATATGAGAATCCCAGTTAAGGCCCGGGTGGATTATTTTATATCACAATTTTCATTGGATTTCACATCACGCACAAGTCCCTAAAAATTATGATTGTACAACCAAAAAAAGTAGAAAAAAAAGAATATTTTCAAAGAGCGTTTTTAATAAAAATTAAGAAATAAGTCCGATAGAGAGGAAATAGTGAATTAATAATTTATCATGGTAACTAACGATCTGACAGTCATTGACTACTGTGACACATGACCACCTAACAGCCATTAGATGCACTAAATTATTTATTTGCAATTTCTCCCCTGTGGGTTTTATTTCCCAATATTATTCAAAAACGTGCTTTGAAAATGGTCAGCTTTTTTTCAACGTCTTTTTGATTGTACAATCATAATTTTTGAAGGCTCAGATTATCAGACTCCAGATTATCAAAATAAAAAAAATAATCAAGATCACGTTCAAAAGATAATCCACCCGGGCCCTAATAAAGTGATTCGACATTAATTCAGTCAAGAGCCTGAGGAAACCAAAAGGTATTTAGCAAAACGTCATATTCTTAATTATTCAATTATAGTGGTTTTCTTATTCTAAAACCCCTGATTTCCTGTAGTAAGTTTTATGGTTCCCATAGATTACCACAAAGGAATTGAGGAAAAAATGTCATAAGCCTTTTTTTGTGTAGCTGACGAAACTCTTATCCAAGAGTGTTATCCATAAGTTTCTCGATAAACCTACTCGTTCGGGAGATATTTCTAAAATAATTGGTAAATGCACTAAGCCAACTTTTTTTTCCTACGATTCTTCTAATTTGCCTCTATTTCCAGATGTCAAGAGTCTCGTAGTAAATTGAAATTCTCATCCCGAAAATCTTCAACTCCCAAATTCATAAGAACTTTTACGGACGAACCAGTCACCAGGATAAACACGAATGTAGCAAACAATGTTATTCTCTGGAAATTCGAACATCCGAAGTATTTTTTGAGAATGACTATCTTCAATGCCACACAGTTTACGATAATGATGATGGCCAGTTGTGTTGCATGGACGTTCATTCCGATATTCAGAGACGATATGACATGGAAGGATTATGCTAAAAAGGCGTACTTGTCGGTTATATTGTGCTTTTTCACAGCATTTGCAGGTGAATATGTGATTTTTCAAGTTTTTAAACAATATCTTGTGAATTAGTAATGTTGGGAGCAAACGTGAATGAAGATCCTTATCATTGTCTTCTTTTCTAAACTCCTTAGTTTGTGAGGTGTTCGCAAATAAGAATAATTCATTATTAATTCATTTCCAACATGTATATTCGCTCGAATTTTTACCTTTCGTGCGCCTCCCCTTTAAAGTAGTATGAACATCCATCAGTTGCGTAATTGAGTGTAATAAAAAAAATGAAAGTTAAAATTCAAAAAACAGTATCTGTCATTGATAATTTCTTATATGAATTTTAACTTTGATGAGTGTAAAAAAATGGTCCATCAAATTTGTTTTTAATTATGCCTTTAAACAATGGTCTTGCGTTTGACTAGGATATTTTTACCTGTGACGATACATCCAAAAATGTTTTCTTCTCCATGACGTGGTCAGAGTTAAAAAAACTATAGTTCGTGCTAGTGTTGAATGTTTCGAAATTCAAATAACACGCCATTTTGGGGCATTCAGAAAAAAAAATGTGTCGATAATTTTTACATTCAGCATAGAACTTTTGTACATTTTTCAAGATTTTTTTTCTAGATTTTAATCTTCTGTTTAACCTTGGCAAGGATATTATCTCATAGGACTGTTATTTATGCACTTTCAAATTAATTATCATCAATGATACTGTTAATTGAGCAGAAATTTCACCTGAATGTCTCCATTTAAATCAACCCTATTAAAATTTTATTTCAGAATTTAATCTTTAAGAATCGAGGTGTGTTCATACTATTTTAAGAGCTAGTGTTGAGAGCATTAACAAGGAATGACAGATTAATTGTGGGATGATCTCGGTATGTAACAAGTGGAGTTGAAGAAGCTCGTCAAAAGATTTTTTTTTGCAGAAAATCTCAGTTGCGTGAAAGATTCGGTTAAGATACCCAGTCACAATCAATTACTATAAAATCATTTCAATCGAGCAAGAAAAAAACATTAAACAAATTTTCTACAAAAAAAGATCCTTAAGGATATTCAAGTACTTTGGCTATTTTTTCTCCAGTCAAAAAAGTGCTTTTATACTTTTGTAGTCAAACATTTTCACATTTTATTTTCTAAACTTTGCAGGTCTGAATTTAACTATTAGATCGATCAGCCTGAAATTTTGCACAGTGCTAGTCCTCATTAGGAACTATAATCTGATAAAATTTTAGATTTTTTGTAATTACTTTAGACACTTAATTACTCAATTTTTCTAAAAATTGACCACCGGGAAGGCGGCGGTGGACGTGGTCACATACAGACATGGTCGCCAAATTTCGTATTTCTACGTTTCAGACCATTCTACATCATTTCCAATCAAAATTACAGAATGTGAAAATCGACGGATTGCAATGGTTCCATTCGGAAGCAAAAATTGCAATTTTGAAAAATTATGAACATTTTCTAAAAAATAATTTATAAACAATCAATTTGCTACCATAAAAATGATTTGTTTGGAATCGAAAAAAAATTTTCCGTACTGATCTTTACTTTTCCTCGTCCGGGGATTGGTATTGACCCTTCAAACGAAACTGATGTTCTCGACCATATGTTTTCAAATTGTTAAAATAATTTTGGGCCATGTTTAGGTCAGCAGCAGTAAACACTCAAGAAATTAAGTAATCAAAATTGCACTACGTTTCGAATGCTCTAAGCATTCCTCCTCAGGTGCATCATTTTATTCTAAAATAAGATATACTCCAAGAAATCCATATTCCCCAAGAACTCACGCTATGCTATTGTTGTGGCAAATAAACAACAGCCGTAACCTAGAAATGTCACCACCAATGTAGCAAATCACTTTATGAGTTGACAGTGCTGATCACACCATCCGTATGCAAAAAACTTTGTCAAAAAATTTCCCATTATCAAAAACAATTTTACGAATGTACGTCAAATAATTCCATGAAGTCAATGTAAACAGTAGTCATGAAAAAAAACAGTTTGGTGGTGAGATTTCTCGGTTACGGCTGTTGTTTATTCTGGCGAATATGAGGTTTGCAGCACGAGCCGAAGGCGAGGGCTGCAATCATATTCGTCAAAAAAGTTTTTTTTGGCCGTATGACGAACTAGTATATTTCGTCACTAGGCCGAAAAAAACTTTTCTGGCGAATATGAGGTTTGCAGCACGAGCCGAAGGCGAGGGCTGCAATCATATTCGTCAAAAAAGTTTTTTTTGGCCGTATGACGAACTAGTATATTTCGTCACTAGGCCGAAAAAAACTTTTCTGGCGAATATGAGGTTTGCAGCACGAGCCGAAGGCGAGGGCTGCATTCATATTTTTAAAAAATGTCATGTTTAAAATCATGTTTAAAAAAAAGTTTCCAAAAGTTTGAACAATTTCAATTGCACGGTTCGACCAAATCCTAAACTGACCCCATCTTGTAGATATTTTGATGCTGATTTTGAATTTCCTTTGAGAAAT
Organism: Diachasma alloeum; assembly: GCF_001412515.2. Taxonomy (NCBI): domain Eukaryota; kingdom Metazoa; phylum Arthropoda; class Insecta; order Hymenoptera; family Braconidae; genus Diachasma; species Diachasma alloeum. The sequence continues at coordinate 333,396 of NW_021680682.1, read as the reverse complement.
CTTTCTAGCAGATCTAGTTTTCGAGAAAAAAAATGTTAAATTGTTGAAAAATGGCTTAAATGAAAAATTTGCAAAAATGAAAAAAAAATGAATTTGAACGTAATTTTTCCCAGAAAAAAAACACGGATTAATGAAAATGTGATTTATTCCGTGGATTTCATTTCATCCCAATTGGTTGAGTTAAAATGAGTTGAAAAAATTCCGAAAAACTCCAAATTTCATGATTTTTTTGGTAAAATTTAATAACCGGAAGTTGGCTGTGCACACTTTGATGCACGCTAATTAAAAAATTTTTCGGGATTTTTTCAACTCATTTCTACTCAACCAATTGGTATAAAATGAAATCCACTGAATAAATCATATTTTCATTAAACCGTGTTTTTTTTCTAGGAAAAATTACGTCCAAATTCATTTTTTTTCCATTTTTTCAAATTTTTCATTTAAGCCATTTTTCAACACTTTAACATTTTTTTCTCGAAAACTAGACGTGCTAGAAAGATTTCTCAAAGGAAATTAAAAATCAGTATCAAAATATCTATAAGATGGGGTCAGTTTCGTTTTCGAGGTCCAATACGCCCGAATTTTGTCGAATCGTATTATTTATCCATAAACAACGAATGTTAAAAAAAAAAATTCTGTGCAAAATGTAATTTGAATGGCGCTGAATATTCATAATTTTTTTCAAATTTTTCTTCCGCAATTTAATTAACAAATTTGATGATTGAAAATGGTTGAATCGATAGTATGATGAGTACCTCACTGCAAAAGATACTTGGATATACTTAAGGAAATTCCCTTATCCTCCTTCAATTTGGAGATATTGGAGAAAAACTTGACTCAGTAAGAAGAAATTGACTTTTGTCATTCAACTAATTTAATACTAATATTCATTCTTAATTTATTAAGCAATTAGCACCGGTGTGTTGATCTGGATGTACACCTGCAGATCTCTAAAATACATAATCTTGAATAAAGGAGGAACTAGTGCGACTCTAGTAACTTATCATCCTATTAAAGGGTCTGCATCCAAAGTTGTGCCTCTCGAAGATGTAATGCGACCAAATATCTACTCGATTAAGTTGTTGGGAGGCAGAAAAATTTATGAACTAATGAATTCAATTCTTATTCTGTAGATTTTAATCAAGAGTGACCGAAATGATGTTGGACATTTCATCTCTTTGAAATTAAGAGGCACCGGCATGTATCATCTAATAGACAAAGACGGTATTTTTGTGAATCCAGATCTGTACGATCTAACTGTAGCCCTTGATCGAACCCCGAAAATTAAGAAGAAGAATCCTGACTCCCTTCGTGCATAAATAATGAGTTTTGTATTTTACTTGAATAATAAAATCTTTAATTACTGAATTTATCGATTTTTGTGACTACTCTCACCTTGGCTATAATGTAGGTTTTCCCGGTAATTTTTTGCATTTGGTTTTATACTAATCAGAGTGCAATATTTGAGGTCACACACGTTGTGTACTGACGCAGCGTTTCATTTTGGCTGTTGTACACGCACTCTTCAATAGCTACATTATATAATAGTACGAACACACCTCGATTTTTAAAGTTGAACATCTAGAATGAATTTTAAATGGGGGTTAATATGAATAGAAACATTCAGGTGGAATTTGTGGTCTATCGACATTCTAGGGTCATTGATCATAACTAATTTTGGAATGCTACATAACGCGAATTTTAGGAGAAAATGACCTTCTCAAAGTTAGAAAACGATAGAAATATACAGAAAATCTTGGAAAATAATAAACAAATAAGTTTAGTATAATATTATTCATGTTTTGAAAATGTGATAACGTAGCGTTGGTTGAGCGCTGGCCATGCCATGAATGCTAAATTTTAAAAAGCACTTTCGAGTGTACAGAGTTGCCTCTGATGGGAAAAAATTTGATGGATTCATTTCTCGCACTCATCGGAGTTTGAATTCATATAGGGAAGAATGGAGCAAATTAAAACCGTCGAAAAATGACTGACGCAATTCAAGCAAGAAAAATTTTTTTTATCAACTTTTGTTTATTAACTTTTTTCTTATTGGGAGTACTGATGAGATTAATAATTTTCTCTTCGGTAGAAAAGAACAAGCGGTACGAAAAAATCTCCTGTTAGATCTCGATGTTAACGTTCACTAGTCAGCTTGTCCCCTGACTCTTCAGCAGCCAAACTAAGACCTCGTCATCGCTGAATCTATGTTCTCAGCTCATTCGAAACTCCCGAAGGTTTTTCACATACTTCATATATCGAGACAACAATATTAATAATTTTCAGTAATTTTACCAACAGTTCTCTTTTCAAGTAACATGAAATATTTCATCTATAATTCAATTGATTACATTAGGGCGATTACACTGTTCTTTTTTCATGCGATTGAAATTCAACATCACATTTTCTTTTTCCCTCTGGGTCTCCCCCTGGGCCTTCCTCTGGCCTTTGGATTTTGCTGTTTCATTTTCTTTTCAATTCATCCATTGCTAAAATCTTCTCCCGTCAGAACTTGGCAATAATTTTCCATTCTACTGAATGGAAACTTATTATTGTCAGTAATTCCAATAATAAAAAAAAGTTAATGAAAAAAGTAGTCAATAAAAAATTTTGTTTGCTTGAATTGCGTTAAACAGTCGTTTATCTATTGTTTCATTTTGCCCCACTCTCCCCTAAAAAATTGTGGCGGCCTGCATGAAAAGGGGCCGATTTGTTGACATCCAGTTGTTTTTTCGATAATATTTATAACATTTCGTACATTTTAAAGCCCAAATCACCCTGATTCTGTGCAAAACAGCATTGCTAGAGAAGATCATAAAAGTTATTCAACATTGATTTAAATGGTAGTTGCGGAGATAAACGTGAATATCTTGAAAACTAGAATCGGAAAAGTGGGTCCTTTTCATGGCAACGTTCATAATTACCAATAACAGATAATTACTTTTCTGGGCAATTTTGAATTAATTTTTTTCCCGTTACCCTCAAAGACTCAACTGGACTATGTCCATACTACTTTGCAATGTCATTGAATGTGAAAATACTGGGTTTATCAAAAAATGTCAGAGAATTATTTTTTAGCTCACGAAATTCCTCTCAAAGAGTTCCCCTTGTAATTTAATCATTCAAACCTCTTTCCTCCCAGCATATCGCCAAACTGGAACTAACAAAAATTTGAAAATAAACTCTCAAATAAATGCATATACTTTATTCAATTTCCAGCAACAAGCTCAGAAAATAACACACTTTCGTAATTTTCCTGCTTTCTCACTTGACCATTCGAAACCCAATGAAAATTAGTCATCATTAATGATCTAAATATTACAGACCACTTTCATGACCAATTTAATTAATTCAATTGTGAGCAATTTTTTGTTTTTCCTCTCATCTAATTACGCAATCTTCTTTCCATAACACCAGGATATGATCGACTAACACAACTATGCGAATAAATATACAATAAAAAAAATAAAATCCTTAAACTAAGCTTTAATTGATTAATAATTAATTAATTGATGATCAAAAATTTTTACGATTAACGAAGAAATATGTGTTTAGGGCTCAATGACATTGAATATAAAATTATAAATTATTGATTTAAATTTATCCAACTAGTCCGATTATTTCTTGATATCTTCAATATTTTTATAAACATAATTCAAGAAGAATAATGAATAAAGCCTCGTTTTGTTGTCTCACCCACACTCAATTATTCTTAAACAATATATTGTTTTTTAATGATTTCTTCTCATATAACTACAATATCTTGACTATGACAATAATTTAAAATTACCTAATTGAATAAACCTAAAATGGCAATAACATTAAATTTCCCTCATCAATAATTTTTTTCTATAATTATCCAAAATTGCAGTTTGGAGTCTTTAATTCTTCCTGGAGTTTTCCCTTACTTCTTGTCGTTTTAATATGTAATAATAAATTTATCATATGCAATAAGAACATGTAAAAACTTTCGTGATTATTCCCTCAAGATTCTAGCATTAATTACCTGTTAATCAGGTAATGCATTTTTATTCATTTATATAAAGTAGGAAATATTTTTTTTTGTTTATTCATTAGTTCTGGATAGCTTTGAGTATTTTGATGTTTATTAGTACAATTGGATCGCTGGATGATTTGTTCAAGATTGAAAATTTTTGGATTGAAGTGGCAAAACATAAGGAGTTGGAAATTACATTTGTTAATTAGGATAAAATGTCAGAAAACCTGTTTTGCAGAGAAGAAAATGTGCAGCACAAAAAAATCCTCGATAGTTCCGGCTAGAAATAAATGTTTCTGGGGTAATTGCATGACTAAAAAATTTTTCCATTTCTATGTCTTCTTGGATATTATTGTGAATCGCTCGTATGATTCAATGATTGATTTTATTACAGAATTGCGCAATACTTTCGTTAAATGAAAAAAATTCTTACAAAAAGGTGATCTAACATTTTTTCCTACACTCATTAATTATCGACTGTAATACCCCAAAACTTTCAGAATTATCGAATATTTTTCAACAGTTTTGTAACATAGGAAAAGAGGGAGAGGGATCAGTTCTGTAGATTATAGGTTTTATTGTAAAACAAATCCTGGACGTCGACATGCAGAAAAACTTGAGAAAAATATCCGATAAATTTTGAAGGTCGAGAGATAATCGATAAATCATTAATGTGGAACGTATAATATGACCGAGGATATTGTACTCTGACTGATGGAAATCAGACTGGAGGAGATAATCAAGGGAATTCGATCATTGGCAAAATCAAGCAAATCGACTCATCACGTTTTACCGTTTCGATACAAAGCTTATTCAGATTCTCTCAACAAATTCAGTTTAATGTAGGATTTATCGAATTATCAATCATTTTCAATTGTTACCCTCGGACATTCAATAATGATCAATAATGATTCGATTAAAATTAAAAAATCGATTGATTTTTCCTTACAAACTACCGATCCCATTCAATTTATGTATACAGAAATACATACGATGCATAAATCCGCACTTTATCATTACATCAATTGCATTTTTTGGTTTTTCATACATTCCTTTTTGTTTATTCATTAATTTCTCGTTACATTTGTTCCTACAAATAAGGCACCTTCGACAAAATATTCATTTTATTTAAGCTATAGCGATATTATCTGATTGAATAATAGGGTGACCGTTGGGGCACCCGTTCCGGAATTTTTTATGTGCCGCCCCCTCAAAAAACTCGAAAAAAATATAAAAAATTCTCTCCAAATTTCAGTACTCTATCTCAATTCTAAAACGCCCTCGAAGAGCCTTGTTTTTCCCATAAGAATAATACGGGATTTTCATGGAAAATTCGAATCTATTTCCCCCTTGGCCCTGTTATGTCACTAAACATTTTATAATCATGGTAAATTACTGAGTAAATGAACTACTTTTGATGGAAATTTTTCGTTTTTTGTTCACATCATACAATAGTGCAACTATTCTTATACGAAAAACAAGGCGCTTGGGGGGCGTTTTAGGATTGAGATAGAGAGCTGAAATTTGAAGAGGATTTTTTTACATTTATTTTGAGTCTTTTAAGAGGGCGGCACGTCAAAAATTTCGGAACGGGTGCCTTAATGGGCGCCCTATTGAATAACTTCAAATTTACACTCTGGACAGAAGTTCTGAAGTGATGGAAAATTGCAATTATCTCGAAACAGAGTGACTTTCGGAGGAAAATTTAAAAAACCGCTTTCGTTGGTGAAAAAAAAATCCTATAAAAAATGGCTTTAGCCATTTTGTTCCGAATTCATGAATTATCGAGATAATAACAATTTTAACGAAGTGATAGAGAAACAGGAGACAGAGCAGTCAGAAAATTCTATACTGATTATTTTGTGAATGGCCCTAAAACTATTGGATTTACAGAAACATATCAAAGGATATTTCTTGTAGCTCACGTATTTCGCTATGAAAAATGTCTCTTGATATTTTGCTCTCAGGTCATTACTTATAGAGAAATCCACAAAATACCCGGCAAATACGTTTTTCTCCTTTCACCACTCCAAACAGAATAATAAACATTATTTGAAGTCGTTATCAATTATTCAATCTACATCAGACGTGACATATATACCAATTATTCAATATTTACAGTTGAAATTGAATATCAAATTGAAATATTCATCAAATGACATGAGAATTCATCATTTCAATCAATTAATTCTTTCAAATGATCATTTGTGTACATCGTGGAATGCTGGATTATTATTCGAAAAAGCATTTGGAAGAGATGGCATTTTAATAAAATGAAAAACGCAGAATGAGACAATTAATGATATATTGAATTAAATATTAAGAATGATCAAAATTAATCAATGAAGTGAGACAGAATAATTAATTAGTTTCGTTGATAATAGTACACTATTGTACCAAAGCAAAGGGAAATGGACGATTCGATTTTTTTAAAGCTTAAAACGATTAATTAAAATAATTTACAAGTAATTATAAAGTGCCATTGGCAAAGTATTGATATCTATCATACAATTTCGTGGACCATGAGTGAATACTTCCTTCTACGAGGTCCTCCACGTGTTGTCGCAGTTGATCTTCTGTGAGAGTCAAATGGAAACGATTCTTCAGACCTTGGACTGTGGCAGCACCACCACTGCGGAAGCATGGAAGTTGCGAACCTAGAGAAGAAGATAAAATTTTGGTACATGAATATAATTTTATAAATTTGTTTTTATCGATATTTTCAAATAAAACTATCTCCGGGGAGTGAATTACTAGAAATGTTGCAAAAGAATCGTTCTATAGGGATTTTGGCCGATGCGATTAAAAAACAGATCTTTATAGCTAGAGTTTTCATAAATTTGGTAATTACAGCGATATTCGTGAACAGTGAAATAGAGGAAATTTTTCTATTAATTCACTCATATATTGAAAGAACTACAGGTGATTTTGAAAAGATACCTGGCAACTTCAATTATTTTCGAGGAAACTGAATCATTTCGTCATTTAACAACAAAAGAAATTGAAATCAACAAGAAAATTGAGTCGGACTCAATTAGGTAAAAAATGGCGTGACTGGGCGGCTGGGTCAAATTATGACCTTTGTGGAGTTCATACCAGCTGTATCCCCGTCGCGAATCCTGGCTAATGCTAAGTGTTGGCGAAGCTTGAAACTTTAAGAATGTGCTTCACTACACGTTGAATGGGTTATATGAACACCTCATAATTTAAATTTTCTTCTTTTGACATGGTAAATTATTGAATTGTGTTTAACCAATTCATTTGCGTCAATAAGGTAGGCGCAATTAAGAGAGTTAGAAAGACTTAAATTTTAATGGAGAGGCAACGTGGGAGTTTCTAAATAAAAAACCCACTAATTGCCAAAATAATCAGTAAATTCGTCAAACAAACAATGCCTCACCTGAAAGCATGATCTCCACAAGGTTGACCACCTTATCCATATGTTTTCTAGCAGCCACTAGCCCCTGCAGTATGAGCCCCTTGAATTCTTGGAACATCTTGGACCCACTACCCCCCATCACCTCAACAAATTCAGGTGTCAGCTTGAAAGGACTACTCTCGAAACCAAGATTTCTGGGCGATGCCGAGAGGATGAACCCAAAATCAATATGAATGAGATGTCCATCACTATGCAACAGGATATTCCCATTGTGTCTGTCCTTCACTTGTATCAAGTAACAAATCAAACAGTAAGCTGCACAGCTCTGCAGGAAATTCCTCTGAGCGACAGTGAATTCCTCAGAATTGACTGATCCAAATTCCCTCTCGAAATACTGCAGCAAGGTTAACTGACAGTGCTTCTTAATCTGATGCAAGGACACAGTATTTAGAATTGGTTCAATCAGTCCACTATCATTGGATAAACACAATATCTTGTACGGCCTCAACCAGAGTGGTACATTTTCCTCCTGCCAAATCTTTCCCAGCATTTCCAATAGCTGCGAGGCCAACAATTCCTGTCTGAGATCATCCCCACATTTGACAATAGCAGCAAGAAGTCTCCAGGAAGCTAAATGGCCGTAAGGACTCGATGCCCTGATCCTTCTCTGTTTCATCTCCCAGGGCTCCTTGAGAACAGCAGCTGAAGGATCCTCGGGATCATGACTAAAAGTTGCTGAAGGAGTTGCTGCCATCTCACTCAATCTCCTCTTTATATCCCCGGGTACGAAGATCGGCTCTCTAGAGTCCGATGAATCCTGACTCAATTGGGATATCGTGTCTCGATCTCTGGTATCTCTTGGTCTTCGTAGCTGGAGGTATTGCTGAGTGATTTCGTCGTCTTCTTGACTCCAACAGTCACTGGGATCATCGTTCATGAAATCTGGATAGCTGAAGGGATGATTTGAAGGGGGGTTCGATAAATTTGTTGTTAGCGGTCTGTTCGCAGTCTTTGAAGGGGTTTTGTTGTTTTGTTGTCCAGATGTTGTTGTCGAGGGAATGGATGGATCCTCTGAAGGATTTTCACTCCCTGTGAGGTTTTCTTCAGATTTTGTATGTCTCAAGGAACTCCCCATAATTTTAGTGGGGACTGGAGAGGTGTAGAGATCTTCCACCTCAAGGACCTCCACGTAGATGATGTAAGGGGCCTTGTCCTTGCTGTTGAGCACTGCTGCGTACTGTGGGGGTACCCTAACGATGTGATGGGGGATGGAACTGTGTAAAGGAAGCCAAACTCGCGCTGGAAGGTTCAGGTTGAGGGTATTGAGCTCTGCTACGAGTTGGACTGTTTTAGCTTCTTTTGTAGGAATCGTGCCAAGAAGTTTTCCAATCGTTATGAGGGCCTGAATGAATTCGAGTTCTGGAGCGAGACGAGGGGCATCACAGAAGCAATCAGTCTTCTGGCCTCGGAGATCATTCACTACACCTTGGCAGGAATGGAAACAGGTACATCCGTTGTCGAATGCTCGGCCGGAACTGAGATCTCCCAGGTTTATTTTACTTATTATACCTGTAATTGATTAATAATTTATTATCTAATAAATGTTACTATAGAAGAGATATATTGTAGGAGTTTGAAATTTTCATACGGATTTTGTTTTACTACCGGAGTTTTAAGGATAATCGGGCGAGCCCAGAGGGTGGGAAAAAAAGCAGCCATTTTTTTCTTTTTTTTTACGTATTCTTTAAATGCTGGAAAAGGCGTGTGCAAAGTTTCAGACTGCTGGGGAGTATGGTTAATTTATTATGAATTTTTGAAAAAGTTGTCATTTAACCCGTGATCTTATGGAAATCACCCAAAAAACTGCAAAACCCAAGGAAAAAATGCAGCCAAAGTCATGAAACTTTAGACACATTTAGAACATGTGATCAATGATTTTTTGAGTGAAAAAGATTGTCGCCTAGGAGCATTGTTTATTAATAATAGCGAGAAAAGTACTGAAAAATGAAATTTCTCCGCACGCAGCCCAAACGAACAGCAACGTCCCAAGTACCGAGCGGGTGGGGGTAGCGCGGTCAATTTAAACGTCTCTTGAGAGACAGCGATGAAGCGTTGTGATTGGAGCTCCCTCGAGCCAGTGGTACCAGCTCCTGGTGAAAAAGGAAAAAAACTACCGACGATGTTGCCACTTTTTCGCATGGATTAATATTTTTTCATTTATTAAAAAAAAAACAATCTGAAAACCATTCAATGCGTGGAACAGATACAAATAAATTTGATTAGCTCCAACAATAATTTTTAACCGGAGATACTCCCTAATATTGCCTGAATTTTCAATCCGAATGGGAAATTTTGTTTTGTTCAGCGATTGGTTTTCTGCAGGAAAACAATAGAAACCCCTCCGCCTCACCCCCTACATTTCCTCCACGCCCGATTATCCTTAAAACAAAATGTTTCGAGTGGAGGGATCATCACTCATGAAATTCTTCCTCGACTGTTACGCGCTTATGGCACAAATTAAACTCGTCCGATTTATTCGATATGATTTTTGCTTCCTAATGTAAATCTATGTAAATCAATCCGAATATATAGACACTTTAATGTATATTTTGGAGATATTGCCGTTTTTCCTAAAAAATCTTGTGCGCACGATAACTTGAGAAAAAAAGGAGATAGCAAGTTGAAATTGGATAAGGATCTAACTTTTATAATACTAAAGGCTGGTATTTAGGATGGGCGCAATCGGTCGTGCGGTTCTATTAAAAAAACAGATTACTTAATTTCAGTAAAATATCCTTGCAATTCAGTACCAAAAAACCAGCACAATTTTCAGCACGTCTGGCGATTGGGAGGGGAGAGAGGCTCTGTAGTTCATAACAATTTATGAAGAAGGCGGAGGAGATTGTGTTATCCATTTTCCTCTGAGCAATTTTGGATTTAGACAATTATGATTCGTTTATTCATGTTTCATAGAATAGTATCCAATTCTTTTTTATTTGTTAGACGAGCTTCATGAAAATTGAACGTAAGACGATTGTACTCATGAAAACCACCTTATTTCATTCGAGATATCCGCCATGTTCGAGTTCTCATTTTCGATTCGAAATATGGTCCATATTTTTTTTTAGACAGTAATAGCGAGCATAAATAGTGTATTTCATGGAGATACGTCATTTTACTTCTGGAAATGACTATTTTTGGTAGTTATGTTAGTCTGTTACTAAGTTGAGATGTGACCCATCATCTAGGATTGGAAACTTTAGGGCGAATATTACTGATTATTCTGAACTAGCGAACGGGTGCTTCGCGTCATACCTACAATTTTTCATTACTTTCTTTTTCTTCAAATTAATTAGTGCTAATGATCTGAAAATGTGAACGAATACGAAGATTTTACATCCTTTTGATCTCATTTCAATGGAACCGAAGAAGGAAATTGCAAAGAGAGATCGCTCATCATCAATCAGTATCCATAAAATGAAAAAATATATTTTTCTATATCTTTTCTAAATTTTTCTAAATGTTTTTTTCTTTTTAAAAGATGAAAAGAGATTAACATTTTTAATTTCGGTGATCATATTCCGTGCATAGAAACAGAAAATACGGAAAATGTAGGGAAGAAAAATCAGAAATAAAGTTTTACAATCGATTTTTCAATCTTAAAAAGTTCAAAACATTTTTTTTTTAAATAATGAAGAAAAACCAATGAATTTTCTTTCTATTATCGAATTCTGATGGAAGGAAATGAAAAGAGGAAGAGAAACGAGATCAACACGAAAACAGAATTTTTAATTTTTCAATGTCTAGGGAAAAATTTTATCGGATTATTATTATGTAATAAAAAGTTCGATGAAAAAAAAAGGTGAGGATAAATAATCAATTACCAGAATTACTACGACGCAATGATTGAAACAGCCCAGTAGCATCGGATTGTGATCTTTGGTGTGTTTTCTTATTGGGTGAAGTGATGAGTTGAGTCGGCGGTAAGACCATTATTGCAGCTGCTGGTTGGAGCCCTCCTCCCTGTATGGAAACTTTATGTTTTCTCGTAGCGTCAGTAGCTCTCCTATTCCTTCGGAGCTCATCCGAGAGGATCAGATTCTTCAGTTTGGTCCCGTGTGACTTTTTTTTCGAGGGCAAATGTGCATCCGAGCTGTATGCATCCAAAAGCCATGCACATTTCAGTGAAAAATCTGCTGCTTGTCTACACCTGCAAAAATATATAATTAAAAATAAGTATAAGTTCCGAATTTAGTGGCCCTAATCATATAAATATCTCGTAGACAAGTAATTTCATGAGAAAATATAAGGAAACCATATTTTAAAGATGATTGAGTTCTGCACAACAAAATTATTGACATTAATTTTATAAACGTACTCATCAATATTGACAATTTGACGCGTTTGGATTTTTTACATTTATTTGTTTATCTTTATATGGTTTATCTACCATTTTAGAATTAAAATTCCATATTAAAGGACATAAAATTCTGTATGAAAAAACCATTTTGATTTTTTACTGTAATTCTAAGATATTCACAGCATACTCAGCCAATTGCAATTTGTTGTGCATCGAAAGATTTAATAAATATTTTTTACAAATACATACCTATGGACAAGATAGGGATAAAGCACCTCGGTGACATCATGCAGCTGAATATACATTAATACAAGCTGTGGTAAATAAAAGTCGACATCCCCATCACTGAAGCTAAACAGTTTATTCCCAAGATAGCTCTGGACGCCAGGTTCCTTGGAGTTGAACAAATAGGAGATAGCCATCGACATATCGAAGATCTGGCTCTCGAACAGCCTTAATAAACACCCCTCAGTGGCCTTGGGCTGTGCAGTCTCCTGCTTTCTCACTGGTTTGTCAGCTTCCACTTCTTCAGGCTGAGTGGAGCCACAACAGAGGACAATTGCTGACCCTGCTAATTCCAATTGCCTTTCCACCACTTCCTCATTCCCCTTAAAAACATTCTTAAGACCTAGTGTTGCCTCTCTTCTCTCCTCTTTGGCTGTCTTATCATTGTACTCATCATAGTCTTTAGTTTTCTCCACGTCAACATCAGTTTTCTTTGTAATGATCACAATTTTATCACCAGAAATGTCAATTGGTTCAGTGATTGGGTCGACTGCATCATTGATGTCGACACTGTCCATGTCTCCCGATTGGGACAACGACGAGTCGAGACTCTCACGACTATCCAAATGGTCAACACTCGATTCACGAGTGGTCACAGCTGCTGCATCGCTCGAGCCACTATCGGAGCCACAGAGGATTCCAGAGTCGTCGGAACCTAAGCTAGCCAAATCCTCGCGTTCACGACTTCGAGGTTTTATGGTTGGGGTCGAGGATTTTTTGGAGATGTCTGGGATTGTCTCACATTCTGGAGAGGGGGTGACGTCCACCTCTGGGATACGTTGTAGCGCGGAGTCCAGGCTACGGTTGCGATGGTGGTTTGTCAGGGTAGTCACAGTTATTTGGGGGACTGGTGGTAGCAAGATACCCATCGACCTGGAACAGTAATTATTGGGTATTTGTTTAATTGGGAGGTGCGAATTGAACTGAGGATAGAGAGAATTTGTTTAGCTTTAAGGGGAGACTACTATGAGTTTTAAAAGTCGCGGGCGATTGGAGTAAGATTTCTTATGCATTGAAGATCGATTATATATGTGTAAAAATGAATAATTAGTGCAAAAAAAAATTGTTTATTGTTCGTGTGTCCCGCAGACGTTTAAAATGTTAAAAATACTCCAGGACCTCAAATTTTTTAGCTACAGAGGTTTCTTTTTTTTTCAAAATTTTGGAAAAAATGTGTGCGATAATAATTACGAATTAGCTTTTTGAAATTCGACTCCTACACAGCTAATTTTGTTTTGTTGAAAATAAAAATTTGCGCCATTTTTGTAAAATAGGCAGAAAAATTATCCTTAAAATATTAAAAATATATTCTCAATTCTTTCAGAAACATTTTTCGCGCTATTTTACGTAAATGGTGCAATTTTCCATTAAAAAAATAACGAAATTAGCTGTGTAGGAGTTGAATTTCAAAAAACTAATTCGTAAATGTTATTGCACACATCTTTTCAAAAATTTTGAAAAAAAAGAAACCTCTGTTGCTCAAAAATTGGAGGCCCTGGACTATTTTTAACATTTTAAGTGCCTGCGGAACAATTGAACAATGAACAATTTATTTTTTTTTGCACTAATTATTCATTTTTGGACATATATAATCGATCTTCAATGTATGAAAAATCGCATTCCAATAACCCGCGACTTTAAAAACTCATAGTAGTCTCCCCTTAAAAAACTTTTGAAGAATATATCGACGATTCGAGGATTGAGAACAAAAACAATACCTCTTGCTATTTGCGTATGAAGGCCGCGTGTAGAGGATCTTTCGAATGTTATCTACACTGGTTCCTGAATATTTAGTAAACCCCATGTGCATCACATAAGAAAACTAGCGTTCGCCATGTAAAAAGTAAAAAAAGAATGACGTATTCAGTTATTTTTTGTGTGGATAACTGATATATGAGCACACAATCCTTTTATTGCAGATGACAGCTCAAATGCCGGCTTAATTCCTCAATTTTTCCGTACATCGTACGTGGCGATTTAGTTTTGTTTCAGTTTGAAACAGGATCATTGACTAATTCTTGTGAACCCTACCAATCGCACTAAAGATTTTTTTTGTGATTTACGACCTGTGTGCACTGCACTACAGATTTCTTCCTAGTATGTATGCCGAAGGATTTTCTCAAAGAATCTGAAACTAATGTAGATAACGTACGAAAGATAAACGGATCTCAGAACGATAATGACCGAGGCAATTCAATTTCTTACTCTGCAGATTATCACTATAGTTTGGCATACTTTACCACCGACGCAGCATTTTCTCGACAGAATGATTTATTACACACAATGGTGTTTCTTTATTTTGCAACACATCTGATGTTTTGCATTAAAATTGTGTCCACAGAAATTTCAATCCTTAGATTCGAATTTCACGACTACCATATTGACTTCGCCTAAATTGCAATGTGCCACCCCAATTACACATTGTGCAACGTGAATTTCACATTTTCAATACAAACTTGTAAACGTTTAATTTATTGGTGCTTAGTTCCAGGTGGATAACTCAAATATGTGCAATTAAAGAAAAACACAAAATTCATAGAATTCGCGCCTGGATTGATGGATGTCATTTTTATTCAATAAAAAAACCACATGCTTAAATAGTACACAATACACTGAAAATTTACGAGTTTAAGTTACACAATGGGAAAATCACATTGCACAATGTGGTACAATTCAGTCTATCACAATATGTATCACAAGCGTGATTAGAATGTGAGGATTACAATTTCAGGAGAAAGGAAAACATTAATCCAATGTGTCAAAAAATGCTGTCTCGGTGTTAACGTATACCTTTAACTTGACCAGTGCAATTGATATTTTAAGGAACACTCGTTTTAGACCAAAATATTGAATGGCAAAATTTCCAACTAAAAAATTTCTTCATATTTTTTCCTTGCAGGAGCACATGATTATTACACGGAGAAAGTTATTTGGTGAACCAACTAATTCATCAAATTCACGAACTAGTTGTTGAAAAAATGAATTATCAACCAGTTGTTGAATTTCAAAAACTAGTTGTTGAAAAAATGAATTACCAACCAGTTGTTGAATTTCAACAACTATAGTTGGTGAATCTCAACAACTGGTTGGTAATTCATTTTTTGAATTTCAACAATTAGTTGGTGAATCTCAACAAATAGTTGGTGAATTTCAACAACTAGTTGGTGAAATTCATCAACTAGTTGGTTCACCAAACAATTTTCTCCGTGTGTTAATTTAAACTCTTGAACTTTACCACGAAATTCGTAATTCGAATAGCTAGAACCCGCGATCGAACTTTTGAGGGTGTGAAGAGCGACAGACAAATTTTTCCAAACTCGCATCAATAATAGATGACGTCAACCCAAGGGTTGGGAGAGTTGAACGAACTAGAAGTGGTGAGTAACGTTTTTATATTTCTATGGAAGGTCAACAGCTCTCATTTCGATATTGATCTACTGAACTAACCCGCATGTTTTCTCATCCCATTAACTCCAATGCTTCATCGGATATCAATGCCGTAACCAGCCGCCACAAGACGGATTTTATCAACATTGTATTTTTTTCATTTTTGCAGTAATATAAAATTGAAATAGGTCTAAACAAGTGGGAAATTGCTCTTGTCTTTATATGGTATTGTTATTTTTGCACATAATTTTCTTCCATGATATATAATTCATTTTTTCATGTTATTAAATTGGATGAGATTTATTTTCAAACAAGTGTGCCAGATTTTCAATTTAGTTGAATGTTATCATTATCATTGTCTTCGTGCTGTCCTCCCCTTATCCCTTTGCTATTTCACAGGCTGACATTCTCGTTCAACCTACGTGGCATTTACTTCACGAGTTATATTTTCTATTCACGTTTCGGTATTTATATTTTTGTTCAACTGTTTCCTAGTTATTGGAATTGGATTTTTTAAATCTATTCTGCATTCCACAAGTTTATTGTCTACATAAGCCACGTTTAGGCCGTTGTTGTCGATTATTATTAATATATGATGGATAAGTCGAAATTTTAAAAAACACCATAAAGATAAAATCAACAGATATAGCTATCGTAATTATCGTTCAACTTCGACAGTGTGCCTTTGAAAATAACATTTTAAGCAAGCATTGAATTTATTTAAAGCATGATACCGCCGGAACTCCGATTTTCAAAGAATAAATTTTGCAAATTTTTATATAAATCAAAACAATGATTTATTGCTATCACCTTCATCTTCGAACTCTATCAAAAGGTCATCCGAATGAATTTTCAAAGCCATCAATCTATGAATTCAGAACATGTTTTTTTAGTTATAGAGGGCCAACCGATTTTTGGAAAAATTTAAATATTAAAAATAATATATTTCTAACTTAGGGAGGTAAAATAAAGAAAGCGTACCCACGTGCGGAATTGCTACCCGAGTCGAAGGCGAGTCCTTTATTTTACTTCCCGTGGTTAGAACAATTTTTTTTCGCCGCCGGGTAGGCGCAAAGTAAGATTTTCCTCCCATGAAGCGGGAAATATTATGAAATCAATTAAAATTTCATTCATGTCAATGAATACGACTCAACAATACCTAAATTTAAGAAGTAGAAATCATACAATTCCATCCATTCGTTGGTGAACAACTACATCTGCATATATACATACAGACATACGTACGGACACGGTCCAAAATAGTATATTTCGTCGTTAGACCGAAAAAAATTTTCTGGCGAATATGAGGTTTACAGCACGAGCCAAAGGCGAGGGCTGCAATCACATTCGTGAGAAAAGTTTTTTTTGGCCGTATGACGAACTAGTATTTTTCCGGCCTGCTGTTGCGATGGGGTTTTTTACTCGTGTGGCGTTGGCCTCCGAGCCGTAGGGGAGGACTGGCCAACCACACGAGTAAAAAACCCCATCGCAATAGCCCAGGAACAATATTTTTCTGTAGTGATTTTCAAGTTTTCGAGTTTGGGAAGTATGTAATACCAATTCCCAGACGAGAAATCGTGAGAAGCAGTACAGAAAAATATTTTTTATGTCGTTGGGCCCGAAAACCGCGATCTAACCGAGCGAAGCGAGCGAAGCTTTTGTCCAACGACATGATAGTATATTATGCTACAAGGGAGTTTTGCGATTACATTTTTGCCGAGTTAAAATGTCATCGCAAACTCCCGCGTGGCATATACTATTTTTTGTCACACCTGTCACGAGTTTTTCGCACTATGATTTAACGAATAGAAGTTATTTATACTATTATTTAATTATTGCTGTTATTTAACGAATAGAAGTCAGATGGAGTCTGTAGTAGAAGTATCTAGATAATAAGAGAAGGTGCAAAAATTCAAGTAATGCAGCACATTAAAAACACAAATCGTGCTGTTTTTTTTTATTAATTCATTATAAAATCTAGAATATATTCCGTTCAAAAGAGATTACGATTTTGACTTATGATGCATTATTTACTTTTTGGGTGTGGATATTATTAATTGTCATGTTTTGTAAGGAGCAATTTGATAGCATGGATACATTATTATTAATATTATCAGCAGGTGGAGTATTACCATTAGTTTCAGTTAATATTCTCTTCACGGGCACTTGATCGGTAGACTTTACAGTACTCGAAGTACTGGGGATACATTGATTGGCAATGCGGGGGACTACTTGACTCGTATTTCCCAGAGACTCTCCCACATAACCTTGAGCGATGATAGCCGATTTCCAGCCCCTATGTTTCATTAAAATAGTAGTACTAGTACCCGAATCAGCCAGCAATGTCGCCGAAGTTCTTCTAAACGCGTGACCTGTATATCTCTGGATTTTATCAATTGGTAGAAATTTTGCAATTTCTTTGGGTATCTGCGAGAATTTATTTTTCGACGCTGGCTGATGCATACATTTTGCATTCAAATATTGCAAGATACACCCCCCCCCTCCCCACCAACCTTGGGCTATGGGTGAAAATTTAAATTTTTTATTTCAACATTTCTGGGGGCTTCCGAGGGTTTCATTAGCATCAGAATCGTTAGTAGATACAGAATCAACGTTCACTCGGCGGAAAAATTCGATTTTGCCGAAAGTCGACTTGCCCCCTGAAAAAATCCAAGGTCTGACACTTTAGTCCCGGGTGAAGAATAGTATATTATGTCATCAGGCGATAAAAGTATTATCGCCTTCGGCTCGGATTATAATGTCACATTCGCCAGATAATGCTTTTATCGCCGTGTGGCATACGATATTTTATGTCGTTGGGTCCGAAAACCGCGATCTAACCGAGCGAAGCGAGGTTAGAATTGCGATTTTTTCGGGCCTAACGACATAAAAGTATTTTCTGACGAATGTGATTATAACCCTCGCCTTCGGTTCGGGTTATAACGTCACATCCGTCAGAAAATACTTTTACTCCCTAGGGGCACAATATATTTTTCATTTCTACATTTCTGAGCCCTGTGAGGGTTTTATTAGCATTAGAGGGGCCAATAAATACTGAATCAACATTCACTTGACGAAAAAATTCTATTTTGGCGGAAGTCCACTTTCCCCCGGAAAAAATCCAAGATCTGATACTTTGGCCCTGGGTAAAAATTCAAATTTTTTATTTCGACAGATCTGGCACCTCCAGATAATTTTTAGTATCCAAAAATTGCGGCTGGTGGTGAACGAGCATGTTGTTATGCGCTGGCATATGCGCAGATGACCATAACAAGAAACTTCCAAGGGAGTTCGGGCTAAATTGTAGCCCCGGCAGCTGACTACATAATGTGCGTTCAAACGTGCAGGTGTGACAAAAAATACTGTATGCCACACGGCGATAAAAGCATTATCTGGCGAATGTGAATTATAATCCGAGCCGAAGGCGATAATACTTTTATCGCCTGGTGGTATAATATACTATTGTCATGGCGGCTCCGCTTCGCTCCGCGTCCGTGAATCTCTGCCTAACGGCTGGAATGACAAAAATTGCATTTTTGGACATGTTGGATCATAATGGGTCGATACAACAGAAAAAATCCGAAACTTAAATGTGAACGATTACAAAGCTTCCATGCGGAATCAAAAATAGCGGAAGTTGCCTGGGTTGAAATTACCGCCCATGATTAAGTGCAGTCGTGATTGTGTCCAACTAATCAATATTCGCCATTAATTATTAATTTGTGTCATTCCGGCCGTAAGGCAGCGATTCACGGACGCGCAACGGCTGTTATGACAGCAGATATTGTTCGTCACAAAATTCGTCAAAATTTTTGAGGCTCATATAATTACAACCCTCGAGTTTGGTTCGGGCTGCAAACTCACATTCGCCAGAAAAGTTTTTTTCAACCTAATGACGAAATACTATTTTGTCACTCAGTCCGTGAAGTACTAGATTTTACAAAAAAAAAATCATTGTTTTTCACTTTGCACCACTGGAAAAAGTGTGTTATAAGGTCACTATTACTCAGGGCGGCCCAACCTTGACTAGTCATAGACCAAGATAGGCATCCAAGGCTGGTTCAGCCTCGAAATGATAACGCCTGGGCCATTCTTGGCCACTAAGACTGGGCCTGACGCGGTCGCCAGTCGTTAGCCGTGACTAATGTTCATTGATTTAAATGATGAAAAAAATCAAAAATAATTTTCATCACGATTCTGAGAGTTTTTACAAATACATCTCCCTCCCCCTGTTCTCAACAGCGAGTTCAAGCTTGGCTCAATCCTGACTCCTCTGGCATTGGTGGACAAGCGTGGATCATAATTCAGCCACTGGTTGAGCCAGGTTGTGAAAAAGCGCCGGCGGACAGTCTTCCTCCATCCTTGGCCCGACCCTGGTAGCCGAGGCTCAAGATGCGCCATGGGTAGAACACTGGCTAACCATCGGCTATATTATGGTCCAAGCTTGTTTACCAACACTCGGCAAGTCGAGGTTGAGCCAAGCTTGAAACGGTTGTTGAAACTCGGCAATTCCTACCCGGGCGCCGACATTTCTAGTAACCGGAAATGATGGCTCGCGATGACCGAAGCGGTAACTGGTGGTTGAGAGTATGGGTGATCGTAGAGTGGGTAGCAGTGTTCCACCCTGGTCAGTTCAGCCTCTCAACATCTTAGGCTCTGAGGAGTCCTGGCTGATTCGCAGATAACTCTGAGTCCTCCCAGAGTTGGAGTACTCTGGAGGAGAAAGAATAAACTGCAAGAGTTGAAAGATCAGAATGGACATGAATTCAATTCATTGAGATAGTTATGCGGCAATGTATAATACACGGTTTGAGTAGGCTCGTGAGGAAGAATCACGCTGATATGTTAGCTAGGCAGTTATTGTCCAGCCCCAGAAAATCCTCTGAGTAGACATTGCCTCGGGGGCCGTTTTTCGTCGAACCCTCCGTCAAGGTTTGGCTGGTGCCCAACATGAGAGTGATAGAGAAGGCTAAAAAGTAGTTTGAATTTTTTCTGTGTGAATAACCCGTGAAAATATCTTTACAATTGTAATAAATAAGAGAGTTTTATTTCATTAAAAGGGTGGATTTATTTCAAAGTCAAGAAGAGAGAGACAAATTCGTTCAGGTCAGACAAAAGACTAACTCTATTACTAGAGCTATTCATTGATGCCAAGCGTTCGATAACAATATTTTGTACTTGCCCAAACGCGCGGATAATTTGTCTATGACAAGATACTGTTTTCTCAAACCAAATCCAGTGGAATGAATTTGATCAATAGTTTTTAAGTCAAATTCAAAATATTTTAATGTAAAAACTATTTGACTTAGTTCGAGAAATTGTTTTCTTGTTGTGAACAAATTGCTCATCTTTCGGACAAGTACAAAATCCATTGATGAAAGGTTTCTTTTCTCAGTGTGAAATATTTTCTTCTTATCAGTTTTAGAGCCATGAGTTTTTTGACACAAGTAAAGACGTACTTTTCAAAAAAACTTTTATTCTCAATGTGGGCTCGATACGCTGACTGATTCATTTTTGCCAAACGAGATTCGTTAACTATTAACGAATGGTAGAGTTCAATATGACCAAACGAATATTCGTTAATAGGTAACGAATGGTGCACTTGAAAAGTGAAAATCGAGTCAAACAAGGTTCCTCAAATGTGCATTTGTTAACTGCTAACGAATGAACATTTGGTGAAATCGAATAGATCCTCATCTCCAACCAAATCCATTCGTTAATAATAACTAATCCTTTCTATCAGTGTACACTGAGAGAAAAACAGCAGAGTTCTCAAATAAGCCTTACTTGTGCCAAATAAATCGTTCATTAAAAATGACCAAAAAAAGATTTGCCAAACATGCGAAGCTTGCACAGAGATCGAAAATTTTTATTGCAAAAATAGACTTAGTCATTTCAAGAAAATGTTATTGTCTATGCAAGCATGAAATGTAATGTTTGTAATGAAATGTAATGTTTTCATTTTTGTAATGTTCTCAAGGCTTGAGTGCTTGTACAATTTAGGAAAAAGTCGCGCCTCCGACGAGTCCGTCTAGAAATACAGCAGGCGCATCTCGACACGGTGTATATTCGAAGAAGGCCGCCCTTTGAGTCGCACAGACATACTGCGATCCGTTATTTTTCCGTGTAGAGAGGAATTTTTTTTACTCTCAATTGCATTTGTGTAGAGACGAGGATTTATGATCAATTTCTCGATGGGCGTGATCGGTAGCGCCACTCATTCAAAGCTGTAGATATGAATGCTCGAATTGCAGCCGTCTGTAAATGGGGCTGCGTAGAGTTGAGTCGTACTAACTTGACTGTCTCTTTCGTCAATGTATTCCATGGATTTTCAAAATTAATTATTGGAAAATCAATGAAAGGTGTAAATTCAAATGAATTTTGGAAATTCAAGAAACTTGGGAAATTTTCGTCAATTTTCTTGTGCAACAAATCCTTTGTTCTTCATAAATTCGTTAAGATTATAAATTCCGTTTTTTTTCTAAATCGAATTCAATGTTCCTTTTATGAAAATTACTCCCAGATTGTCCATAAATTTCAATTTCTTTCCAACAGTGTGGTAATGTACATAATTCTCTGTTGGTCAATTAACCCCACTAGAGTAGACATGTGTATTGAGAAAAGCGAATGTTTCTCGCAACATCCCCGCTTTTGTTACATTACTTGATCCGACCGCCACGGAGCTATTCAGTTCCCAGGGCACTTCTTCATTTCTCTCAACCTCTTTTCTCAATAAGTACAGCTCCGCTTGAACCTCGTTAAGGCTGTTTTTTCCACATTCAAACAATCGTGCGTCTGAAGGGTGAGTTGGGTCCAAGGGTCAGAAGGGTTAGTTGAGTATAAGAATCAATTGAGTATAAGGGTGAGTTGAGGCCAAAAGATTACGCGAATCTAAGGGTCAGATAAGTGAAAGCCTTAGTTGAGATTAAATGTCAGTTGATTTTAAAGGTGAGTTGAGCCTAAGGGTCAAAAGACTACGAAGGGCCCGGCGAATCCAAGGGTCTGTTTTGTAAGGGTCAGATAATTAAAAATCTCAGTTGAGTTCAACTGTCAGTTGAATTTAAGGGCCAGTTGTGCTTTCAAAAAAAGCATATCACTTAAAACTGATTCGACACTTTGCCAATGAAAATTCAAAACTAGCCCACTGAAATTTTGTGCTTTATGAGCCACGATACATTCAACTTATTTTAAGCCCTGACGACCGACCCCTTACAAATAATATGAACAAATTCAATAATACAATAGAACTAGGGGGCTTCGCCCCCTGCTCGCTTCGCTCCTCAACCCCGAAGGGGGCTTCGCCCTCCCCGCTCGCTTCGCTCGCTCCCCCCCCCCTCACACTGGTGCCTAACTCCGATCCTTGAAATGTGCCATCAGATCCCAGTGTTATCGGACCCCCCTCCCATAGGAACTCCTAGGGCCACCTAGGAACCCCATAAGAACCCCATAGAAGCCCCATAGCAAACCCCACAGCAACCCTACAGCACCCCCATCGGACCCTATATCCACCCCATAGCAACCGCATAGCAACCCCATAGCCACTCGATAGCAACCTCATAGGACCCCATAGTAACCCCATGGCAACCCCATAGCAACCCCGAGTCTTATGACTTCTTTGCCTTATGGCTCTCATGATTCTTATGACCTTTGCCTTATGGCCTTTAGTGGCCAATCACTCAACAATGACTGTCAGTCACTAAACAATGACTTGAAAAATTAGAAATGAATTATTTATCATTTAAATGACATGATCTCAAATGGATTATTAATGCAATAACATTGTTTTTATAGTGTTTGGGATTAGAAAAAGGGGTTAAATGGATGAATGAAGGATTTTTCAATATTAAACCCCATAGCAACGCCATAGCAACGCCATAGAAACCCCATAGCAACGCCATAGCAACCCCATAGAACCTCATAGAACCCCATGACAACCCCATAGCAACGCCATAGAAACCTATAGCAACCCCATAGCAACGCCATAGCAAACCCATAAAACCCCATAGCAACCCTATAGCAACCCCATATCAACCCCATAGAAATCCCATAGCAACTCCATAGAACCCCAAAGCAACCCCATGACAATCCCATAGAACCCCATAGCAACCCCATAGAACTCCATAGCAACCCCACAGAACCCCATAGCATCCCCATATATGGGCTGGATCAAGCGTCGCCTGAATTTTTAGGCTTATTTTTTTATTATATAGAGAGATACAAGCAGATTCTATAGATCTATTCTTTTCAAACAGTTTCTCGCAATAGAGTAGCACTCTTGGCAGTTCTAGTTGTGACTTGCTCTATTTATTTTTTTTTTTTACATTCGAAATTATCTCCCAGTAGATTTACCCTCGATACCAGATCTCTAGGATTCGTGTTTTCAAACCTCATCTCCCAAAAGTCAAATTTTTTCGCTAGACGTTGTCATAAAGATAGAAGTAAACGTCACATATACCTTTGGACATTACCTTATAATTTTTTTTTGTTTCTCAATAAGAATGAGTGAACTTTTTGGAAAGGGAATGAATTTACTGAGAGAT
Organism: Diachasma alloeum; assembly: GCF_001412515.2. NCBI lineage: Eukaryota > Metazoa > Arthropoda > Insecta > Hymenoptera > Braconidae > Diachasma > Diachasma alloeum. The sequence goes on along the minus strand of NW_021680682.1, from coordinate 309,448 downwards.
CCATTCAATTTCTACTTCTATCATTTTAATTTCCCATCGTTGAAAGTTCATAAATTTTCAATAACCTCTCTATAATATTTTTCCTCGTCACTCCAGCATAAAATTTCATTGAAAAAATACGATCACCCCTCCCACAATTATTTTAGGGTTAATCTTCCGATTAATCAATATTATGCAGGGGTTCTTCTCTTATACATTGTAACATCTGAATTGCTTATGTATTTCGCAAAATTGAAGGAGAATTTTTGAACACAAAATTTGTCATCCAAAAAGGTCGTTCAAGGATACCAAATTCGATAACAGTTTTTTTTTCTCTACTTGCCAAACAATGTTCCTTCCAATCACTTATGTTTATATGAGTATCCCTCCCCTACTTATCCGCAAATCAATCTCCCGATTGATTGGTAGTGGAACAAATCTTGTGATCTCTAGGCACCTGGTGCAAATTCGTCGTTGGTCCACCTCGACGGGAATATGTGAGCAGCCCTGCTCAACTGGTGTAATTTGTTGATCAACCGTTGGTGACGAATCTTCTGGATCGAGTTACATACGCCGAATCTCTGGGTGACCGTAGTTCCTTGTCACCTCTAGTGTTGCACCGTTGATGTTTTGTGCCAATATGCCTCCAAAACTCATTCCACAATTAATTTTTCTAAGTAATTGTTGATCTTCGAAACTGTTGTTTTCGTGAAGTCTCGCTGACTTCAATGTTGCCCCTGGATCGAATGGCCATAGTGTTGAGGCTGTCTATGCACGTTGTAATTTTATCAGATTTTTTTTCTGATCGTCGTCTCTCTCGGCGCGCATCTTCCGCGACGATCGCTTGTTCGGTGGCGGATACTCGGTGACGACACTGCCTTGATCAGCTGTCTGACGCTCAGCTAATGTGGGTGATCCCCCTGGATCAAATGACCGAGTCAGCAACCTCCACTGAGATGATATTATTATTTTATGAGCATTTCTGCTTCTCCCTACTCGGTTTATTTGCTGCGATTTCCCTATTTGCTCCAGGAATATCTTCGCACTGTTAATCGCCCAGATGAAGGTTGAATTTTTCTTCTGTCAGGTAGTCGACTCAATAAAATTTTCAAGTTCTGTCGACTGTCCTTCGCCATGATTTCTGAAGCTCCAGCTGTGGTAATTCTCTACCGACTGCGACTGTTGTAGGACTGCGTCTTGTCCTGCATCACTTGACGTTGTGTGAATCATTTGACATAAAATTTCACTTTCATCCTGTCGATTATCGTTAGGCGCTGTGGGTGTTATATCTGGAACATTGTCTACATCCACTGGCCATACAGACACTCCATCCCGGCGTCATGAAAAATAATCCTTCAGCATTGCTTCTGCAATTTGATCATATTTTGATTTCTCTGCTCCAGACTGCGATTCATTCATTTCGTTCGCCGCAGGCTGTCGCCAATGAGGGCCATAGATCGATTCCCAGAATTTTTCTGTCGAGTCAAATTTTTGATCACTGTTTATCTGGCCAATCGAGACTCCAGGATTCCAAGTCGCAAAATGCGGCCATGCATATGGCCGATGAATACTCTGCCTTGTTGTGGTAAATCTGTTTGGACTTTGCTGCATTCCCAGATGAGTTGTTGTCATCCCTGGTGGCTTGCCAGACAAAGCATAATCCATGAGCTCCTCGGCGGTTTTAAATCGGAATCGTATATTATCTTCCCTCATAATATATTCCCTCGTTTCTGAACCTTGGTGAGAAGTACGGTCCATACTGATCATCATGCCTAATGAAAACTGCTAACTGCTTGCACTGAACTGAGACGTTGTAAATTTTTTTTTTCAATTCTTGATGCTATCTCGAACCTTGGATCCCTGACTCTTCAATGGCAGGCGATCCTTGTCGGATCCTCTATAGAACGAATCGATCACCACATACGCGACTTAACTGTACCCCTCTGGTTGATCGAATACCTCGTGTCTCTGGAAATCCCCATCAGACTAACACGAAATGCACCCTCAATGATAAAAATCACTAATCTCACTCAATTTCACAATAACAAAAGATTCACCAGTCTCTGATCAGTCTCAAAAAAAAAATCCATGACCACGCGCACACAAACACTTAATCAAATCCTTCTTGAAACTAATCATAACGTCACATAATTTTTTTTTACCATTTTGGGTTTTACGAAAGCACTCAAATCCCTTTAATGAGTGCCCCACGTCGGGCGCCAATGTGACGTGGGAGGTTTTCGTCCTCCCTTAATCAAGTCGCCTTTCGACTTGAAGACTATCCCGAGTGGAAATTCCGGTCAGGTCTTGTTCAAGTTTGGATCAGATTCGACCAGACCACTGATCAGGTATTGATCAAGTTGACGGATCCGATCTTGATCAGACATGTTACGCCTCTGACCAATCCGGATTTTATCAGGACGAATGGATCCGAACTTGATCAAGTCAACTGTATGAAAACCGGATGACCTGTCTGTCAGTATCAATAAAAATTATCAATGATAATTAATCCAAAGTAAGAGGTAATTTAATTCTTTCATCGTAGACGGCCTCTCTTAATGAATCTCTACTGTTATTACCTCTGAAAAAGCTTATTATTTTTTTACCGATGCTGGGGATCGAACCGAGGACCTTATGATTGCTAATCCCATGCCCTAACCACTACGCTATCGCACTATTACAATTGAGTAAAGTGTACATTGTCTATATGATTTGTATCGGGGTATTCGTTGAATTTAAGATTATTCCTGATCTCGCAGATGTGCGTGTGTATTCTCAGAGATAAAATATGCTCAATTAAATTTTTATTTATTTCATTAATCAATAATAATAATGCTAATAACAATAACACTAATAAATAAATAGACATTTGGTGATTTTTTTTCTCAAGATCATTTGCGTGTAAGTTTGATACTCCTTTAATACGTATTTACGGTATCATCATCCCTCCCTTCTGTACATTTGAGAAGGGCTGGCTGTTAATTAAATTGATTAATTAAATTAAATTCATTAATTTAAATTAATTTAATTTATTTTAATTATAGTATAATAATCCTTTTTAAAGATTGAAAATAATTATTGATAATGGTTGATTATCCGAAAAACTTACTAAACTTAATGTCAGGTGGACCGGATCTGAATCTGATCATTTTCTCTTCAATTGACTCCGTTCAAATGCTGATCAAAGACATCAAATCGGAATTTGATCAAATTGGGGTCAGGCAGCCGACCTCAGGGTGAGATCGTGCCTACCTGGTTAGAACTTGATCGAAATCATCCTGCAGTTTTTCGGATCCGATCTACTGGATCAAAACTTGGTCAGATTCTCATCAGGCATTATCTGATCATGTCTACCTGATCAGAACTTGATCTGAACCCGCTTGTAGTTTTTCGGATCCGATCTACTGGATCAAAACTTGGTCAGATTCTCATCAGGCATTATCTGATCATGTCTACCTGATCAGAACTTGATCTGAACCCGCTTGTAGTTTTTCGGATCCGATCTGCTGGATCAGATCTGTTGGATCAGTCGAACCTTACAAAAACCTGATCAAGTTCTCATCGTGCTTCAGGTGGGCCTGAAGCAATTTCCACTCGGGATGCGTAGCTAGTCTCGGTACGAGCTCACGGGGAGTTCGCCCATTTGGGGAAGTTCAGGAAATATATATATGTGAATATATGTGATATATTCGGCATATATAAGCAGCATATGCTTCTGATATATGTGACATATATCCCAGCTATATATGATACACATGTCGCATATATGTACAGGGTGTTCCACTGCTGAACGTACATACTGTGAGGGTAGCTAAGGAGCGTTATTTGGAATCAAGGGTCTAATGACTTTTTCACCTCGATGCTTCGTCAATGAGTCATAAAGTGAATAAAAAAGGACAGCCACTCAAAAAATTTGATTTTATGGTGCCATCACGAGTGAGAACTCAATCGCTTTTATGTATGCCATGGTTTTCTATTAATACATTAAATATTAAGAAGCGCCCTGCAAAAAATAGCAATTTTCGTCACAAGGTTGGAAGAAACTTTTCGGATGAGTGTGAGGGTTGCAGACCGAAGCGAAGCCGAGGATTGCAATCACACGAGTTTGAGAAGTTTTTCCGACCGAGTGATGAAGCTAATTTTTCTTCACACTGTCTGTAAACGGCATTTGACAGACACGAAGTGTCCATCAAACACCATTTTACAGACAGTGTGATGAGAAAATTGTGGACTGAATTATTTAAAAAGGAAAACATCAATTTTGGTAATTGCGACGCGTTATCAATAAACATGATGAGCAGAAATCACTTACAATGAGATAGGAAGAGTGTACTAAACTTGTACTCAATTATTCAACATTCAAGGCGGTAGAAAATTTCAAATCATGACCATGAGTGCTTACACAGGTACACGGAAAAAATCGTCGGAAGTAGTCTTACGATCACAAGATTTTTCCCGAAGATTCCTACGAGCGATGCGCCTCAGGTGAAAAAATCGGGAGAAATCAGATTTGACATCCATATTAATGAAGAATTGGTGAAACGATCCGATTGTAGACTGTTTCGGAAATGTCTCGCGCTCAATCGTGAAAATTCCGAGAATTTTCGGAACTCTCCTTAATCAATTAAAGTAGGCTCCTGATGGAGTAACACGCACATGATTGTAGGAGAAGCGAATTATCACGTCAGGCGGGTCACAAAAGGATGGTCAAATTTCCCGAGAGTCAAATATCGCAAAGATCACAAGGAGATGGTTAAATTTTTCGAGGGTGAAACGTCGCGAAGGTCACAGGAGAATGGTCAACTTTCACGACAGTCAAACCACACGAGGGTCACAACGAAAACATAACATTTTTCGAGGGTCAAACGTCACGAGGCTTACAAGAAGATGGTCGAATTTGACGAGAGTCAAAGATCACGAGGGTAGAAAGGTGATGGTCAAATTTAGGGGCAGAAGTCACGAGGGTCACAAGAATTATCAAATTGCACGAGAGCAAAACGTCATGAGTGTCATAAGGAGGTGGTCAAATTTTCTGAGGGTCAAACGTCACGAGGGTTACAAGGAGGTGGTCAAATTGTCTGAGGGTCAATCATCACGAGAGTCTCAAGGAGGTAGTCTAATTTCATGAGAGTCAAACCTCACGAGGGTCACAAAGAGATGATCAAATTTTATGAGGGTCAAACGTCACAAGGTTCACTACGAAAAGGTCAAATTTTCCGAGAATCAAACGTCACGAAGGTCACATGGATGGTGAAATTTTGCGAGAGTCAAACGTCACGAGGGTGACAAGGAGACGGTCAATTTTCATGAGGGTAAAGGAGACGGTGATTTTCACGAGGGTCCAACATCACAAGAGGATGGCATTTACGATAGGGTGATACATCGCAAAGATCCCAAGGGAATACGATGCCTAAATATATCAAGATGTTCAAACGTCACAAGTCACAATGTCAGACACTCAATTGTAAGAAGGATCATGATGTTGATTATTGAGCTTTATTGAACTCTCCATGTGAGGCCCTTAGAAATTGAAAATATGGCGTTCTCCTTGTGACCCTCGTTTCACCCTCGTCAAATCTGACTATCCTCGTGTGACCCTCGTGACGTTCGACTCTCGTCAAATTTGACTATTCCCTAGTGGCCCTGGTACTGTTTGACCCTCAAGAACCTCGTCCCTCTCCCAGTAACCCTCGTGACGTTTGACTTTCGTGAAATTTGACCATCTTCTCATGACTTTCGTGATATTCGACCCCCGTAAAATTTCATCACTCATATGACTGGTAAAATTTTACTCTCGTGAAATTTGACCGTCTTCTTTGTAACCCTCGTAAGGTTTGACTCTCTTGAAATCTGATCGTCCTCTTGTGACCTTTGTGATGTTTGATCATCTACTTGTGACCCTCATGACGTTTGACCGTCAGAAAATTTGACCATCTCCTTATAACCCTCGTGACTTTTGACTCTCGTGAAATTTAACCATCCACTTTTGATCGCCGTAACGTTTGACCTTCAAAAAATTTGACAATTTCTTTGTGGTGCTTGTGTCGTTTGTTGAATAAACTCATGAATTTGTTTCTGAGATACAAATATTTTTTTCAACTTCAAATCGATCCATTTTGTCCCGAACTTTTCTGTTTGTAATTTCTGTAGCTTCGAAGGGATCTGATTTCGTTGCACTGAATAATTTCTTGCGTTCCTCAGTCATTTTACCGGTTTTCTCGAGTTTTACCGTATATTCAATCCTGTAGAAACTTCGTATAATTGACGGTGAAAAGGATATTTTTTGGTCCAGCACCGGGAAAATGTTGGAGTTCATCTTATGAACTCTCCCGGGAAAATACCGGTGGCACACCAGATTTTATTCGTACCTTTTTTCCGTATACAAGTACTTTTTTCCCGTTTCATTTATTCAATATCCGAAAGTGAATGTCATGAGTATCAAGTGCTAGAACTATAAACTAATTAAAGAGACGTTTCTGCTTTCCGGTAATAATCAGGGGATTTTAGCACTCTCTGTGCATACTAAGAAAAAAGTTTTTTGAGAAGAGATTCATAGCAAAAAAATTTTCAAGCGCAAAATAGTTTGCACTGAGAATGGAAAAACTTTCGTCAAAAGATTTGATACTAGTTCTGAAGACAACAATATTTTTGGGACCCCAGTTTGCTTGATATTAGTACCCAACAGTTCGGTTTTCAGGGATTGTTCTCGCTGAAACTCATTATCTATTCGCTACCGAGTGCTATTATCCTCCCCCCCTCCGCCCTATATCTCAAAACAATCAGTGGGTATATATTCTATTTAAAATAAAATGAAATGGTGCCCAATTTTATTCGTTGGAGTCTCACCCATATATAAAAAGACATTTTTAATCGGATGAAAGTTGAAAAACTTGCGGAAAAAATAGGCAAACTCGGAAAGACAAGTTTCAGGATAAAACACGAGGTAAAACGGTTTGAATCTAACATGTTCCATGAATTCACATGAATTCATCATGTATCAGAAGTCGCTGAATGGGTCCTTTCAACGATTTAAGATTTTCAAGTTTCAGCACCGCTTCCCTTCCAGAGCCTATCCTTAAATCACCCGCTTCATGACTCTGAAGAATAATTCCCGTCAACTATTGAGTGGGCACTTTTTGGAGATTTATCAACTCCAAATGAATTTGAAATCGATTTGGATACTTCATATAGACAATGCGGATTGCTACCACTACGAATTGCGTGCGATAGCTCCGTGGTAATGCGTTAGGTTGCGACTCCGTAGGTTCTAGGTTCGAATCCCCGATAGGAAAATTTAATTTCTATTTATAGGCTATTTAAGTAGGGCTGCAATAGTAATATGCAGAAAATTATGAATTGGACTTATAAACTTAATATTTAACATTTTAGAAGGCTTCACTTATATCTTGTATATATATTGCCTATAATTCAAATATATGATTTGAAATAGGCCGTGGCTATTTGCACCGTGTGTGTCACACACAGGCGTGTCACACGGAGGGAATTTCGGGGTTTGGCGTGTCATACGCAGGGAATTCCGGGGTTTGGCGTGTCACACGCAGAAGGGGAATAGTGGTTCAGTGTGTCACATGCAGAAGGGAATAGTGGTTCAGCGTGTCAAACGCAGAAGAGAGACGTCAATTCACTATTCCCCTTCTGCGTGTGACACGCTGAACCACTTTTCCCCTTCTGCGTGTGACACGCCAAACCCCGGAATTCCCTGCGTGTGACACACCAAACCCTGAAATTCCCTGCGTGTGACACCCACGGCACAAATAGCCACGGCTTTTGAAATATATGTGAAACATATACTACATACATATGAATTGGACACTCGCACATATATCGCATATATATCATATATATATCGATTATATGATCACATATATATTGCATATATAATCATATAATTGCAGTATATATAATATATACAATTTTCCATATATGAAATTCGGCCAAAATGCTGTATTACACATAGATGTAAGATACATCTGACATATATACATCTATATGTTGAATATATGTGGCATACATCCATGATACATTTATTTATATATGTTCCGCATATATAATTTTCCGTGCGGGATTAAACCGTCTGACTGCTTATTCAGCATGAGAATCTTGGACTTCTTTTCGTCAAGAAAATATTCAATAATAAAATCGACATGTGGATGTCTGCACACGGCACAAATATTTGTAATTCATATTTTTCCATATTTTTTGGCATTTTCTTTGGCATAATAGAAAAGCAGCCCTGAAAATTGAGAGCCCTCAGTCACTGGAGGGGCCCATCGAACGACTTTTGATTCATGATGGAACATCTAGAAAGTAAGACACATGTTGAATTAAAACTTTATTTTTTGGATTTTTCTCTTAAAATAGGATATTGGGTTACTAGTGCGTAAAGTTCCACATTTTCGCATGCACGTGTAACACATCCTATTTTTTGTGGTACCTGCCGAGTTCACAGTTCAGAACGGTAGTGAAGGTATTGTGGTTGTTTTTGTGCACGAGTGTGTAAAGTTCAAGGGCGTGTGTAAAGTGAATTTCGAGTGCCGCTTCGAATGCTTTGCTTTACGCACGAAAATTCACTTTACGCATGCTCGTGAACTTTAGGCGCACCGTGCGAAAACCAATCTTTTTAAAAATTGGGAGAAATAACTTTAAAAACTCGAAAAATGGATAATTTTATATATTTTGGACTTTTTTATATATTGCATCATGTATCAAAAGTCGCACTAGATCCCTTAAGCACTCAAGGACCTGCAATTTACAACGCATTCGCTCGTTGAATCCCTCTGAGGTGAACTTCATATCCCTAATCCACGTCCGTTAGGGCGCCTCACGGCGTCCCCACTCGGAGCAGACATCTACGCTTTACTACGATCTTCACATCAGAGGGTTATTAAGGATAATCGGGTGAGCTGGGAGGGTTTGGAAAAAAGCAGCCATTTTTTTCATTTTTTTTACGCATTCTTTAAATGATGGAAAAAGCGTGTGCAAAGTTTCAGACTGCTGGGGAGCATGGTTAATTTATTATGAATTTTTGAAAAAGTGGTCATTTAACCCCTAATCTTATGGAAATCACAAAAAAACTGCAAAACCCAAGGAAAAAATGCAGCCAAAGTCATGAAACTTTAGACACATTTAGAACATGTAATCAATGATTTTTTTATGGCAAAAGATTGTCGCTTAGGAGCATTGTTTATTAATAATAGCGAAAAAAGTACTGAAAAATGAAATTTCTGCGCACGCAGCCCAAACGAGCAGCAATGTCCCAAGTACCGATCGGGTGGGGGTAGCGCGGTCAATTTAAATGTCTCTAAAGAGCGATGAAGCGTTGTGATTGGAGCTCTCTCGAGCCAGTGGTACCAGCTCCGGGTGAAAAAAAAAAAACTACCGACGATATTGCCACTTTTTCGCATGGATTAATATTTTTTCATTTATTAAAAAAAAACAATCTAAAAACCATTCAATGCGTGGAACAGATACAAATAAATTTGATTAGCTCCAAAAATAATTTTTAACCGGAGATACTCCCTAATATTGCCTGAATTTTCAATCCGAATAAGAAACATTTTTTTGTTCAGCGATTGGTTTTCTGCAGGAAAACAATAGAAACCCCTCCGCCTCACCTCCTGCATTTCCTCATCGCCCGATTATCCTCAAGCCTCTCCACGTTAAGAAGTCCGTATCAGGTCACATGATTGAGTTTTTGAAGGAATTGAATAATTATATTGTACAGGAAAACAAATTTTGTAAAAAGGGGATGTAAAAATAACGAATCAAAAAGTATAATGGCGGGAGACGTCTTCAAAACTAGCAGGAAAGAACCACGCATTTTCTAGATATTTCTATAATTCAGAACATGACATTGGTAATCAGACAAAAAACGGAGCAGTGCAATTATCAACTTTCCGACCCGGAGGGAGGAAGCTATTGTAAATGACCCCGAAAATCGAATGTGGAAATTTTATGATTTTTCCACGTTTTGTTACGTTTGAAACCACCTCTGACCTTTTTCAGAGAAATGTGTATGCGGAAAATTTTGTGCTACGATTTCTCTCGAACAAGTGATGCAACTCGAGTTTCTTTTCAATCGATTTAAGGTGAGCAGACTAATAGATAGGCAACGGGACAGCCGTACCAACGGAGACTCTACCAACATGAAACACTACCGAGATCATCCCTACCAACGTGCAACTCTAACCCACGAAATTGGTTTTCCAACAAGCCTACCGCGTTAAAACACTATCAATGGTGCAACGGTTCCTCGTGAGTAACCGCCTGCTTTCCGCACTAGTTACGTAATGTACTATTGTGAGGTCATAATTTTTCTTCATAACCATTCCAATTTGACAATTTATAACTTCAGGAATAGAAACGTCATTTTGAAATAGATATTGATGATAATACAATAATGATATTTATCCATTTCAAAACATATAAACGCCGTTTCACATATCGATTGAGCCCAGCGACAGTCTATTATCCCAACCTGGGTATCTAGTAACCATGGCTTTCCCTACTCGGGTGGAACTCCTGGCTCCAGGTGCGAGTGTGGAGAACTACGGTGCCCATCCAGCCAGGGTGACAGATGGGTACAGTAGGACCCTGCAGGAGCCGGCTGTATGACTGGGGTTTTCTATGGTTTCCCGTGCAGTCTGCGCCCGAATGGGGTGCAGTAGATAAGAGAACCAAAAGTGAGAAGTGAGAGAGACAAAGCAAACGAATGGGTAGCCTATAAAACCGTAATGGCACTAGGAAAGAAATATGAATAAAATATATATATACATATATGTATATACTTATATATATCGTCATTAATACGAGTTGAAATCGATCAACGGGGATCCAAAATATATGAGAAAAAAAATGTGGACAAACAAACTTCCTTCATAATAAAAAACAGCATTTTCGCTGAAGTGAGGCCAAGTCTTTTCTCTCCGCAAAAATACATTTAAAAAATAAATCACAAATTATTCACGTTGAGGAAAATTTACCATATTAGAAAAAAACATTTCAAGATACGTCGTGTATTTAAAGTCAAAATTTCAAAACTCGGGCGGACGGAATGGTGAGATCTAACCATATACAGTTTTGATCAGATTTCGTAGTATCCTTAAGTGGTAACGGAACCCGTTGCACGTAGAGGTTAGGGGTCCCCCCTATCGGTATTACAGGTTCCCGTGGTTTTTTGGATTTTGTACGTGAAAAGTACAAAAGCCCATAAAATATAAATAAATGGATATAAATAAATAATAATGGTATGGAAACATTCTACATCATCTTCTGACTCGTAAAAGTACTTCCCTCTTACAATTGGTGCCCTGTAAAGGACATGTTACCTCCTGGATACCACCCAATCATCATAAACAAGTTTTTACGAAAATTACGCAACAAAAGTACGTTTTTGTACTCAAAATCTCTGTCTTGGACCTCACTCGATCGCTCTCTTCCCATGAAAATAGCCATCGGCTAAGAAAAATCTACCATGACTTGGCAAATTCCTACAAATAAAATGGCGTCGGCCTTGCCCTGGTCCTTGCCGTTAAATAATTTGCATTTTTTTTGCATAAATAAGAAAAGCATGAGAAGAGACCGATGCGTTCCGTTACTCTCAATACGGGGAAAAAGTTTCATTGATTCTCATTACATAGAATCCAAGAAAACTTGTTTTTGGTAAACGTCATTTTGTGGTCGGTTCCGTTACCTCTTAAGATCGAGTTAATGCGATGTAACATAATCATTAAAAAAAGGCTCTTCCAAAGGTTGACAATTTTTGGATTTTTTTAATAGGATGGGGGGTCAGTTTCATCGTTATAAGTTTTACTGCAAAAATATCTGCTGATATTTTCTCCTAAACCCAATTTTCCCCATGATGATTTTCCTCAAATGTCACCATAATACATTTGTCATTAGGTCGAAAATTAATTAAACCCTTTACGTCAATAAACGTCGCGAATCATCTCGGTGTGAAAGGAGTGGGGGTCGGTCCAAGTATTACTGCACCATAAGAGAAACACGGTAGCGCACGCCCACCACTACAAAACGGCGAAAACCAAATCGTGAGAAAAACAATGCGTTAAACATGTAATGATCTCGGTAATTATCAGTATTAAACAAAAATCTCAGCGGATCATTTTTATTGCAATTTTCCACGCGGAAACATATCTGTAGCCAATTACATAATTTGAACAAAGAAAATATATGAAATTAGGGGAGGGCGCTGCGGTCGTAAAGGGTAGATGCGTTGGATTTTAGCTCTGCGGTATTAACGGTTTATTAATCGAAAATAGCGTTGTCCCGCGAGTAAGTTTGGTGAGAAACGATTCCGGAATACCTGGAGCATGGGTGTAGATAATAGGTCTTATCGGGGAAGGCGTTCCTGAAGAGTTTGCAGCACATTTCATTCGCTAGCATTGGGAAAAGGTTACGATGAGGATAGAAAGAGAGAGCCCAGGAGGAGAGAGAGAGAGGAGACGAATTTGAGCGGGAGGACCAGAGAGACGCTGGGGCGAACGAGTACGACTCGCAGCTCACGGATGGCGCCACAGATAGGGAGGAGCAACGACCGATGGACTCGGGGGAAGCTCAGTCCGAGAGACCCACCGTGACAGAGGGGAAGGTAAAGAGGAAGAGAGGGAGGCCACCGAAAGAGGAAACTGTCACCAGGAGGGGATTGCCGAGGAGATTGCCGACTACTTCCTGAGAAGCAATGAGGTAAATGTTTTTGCCCGAAACTGATGCACTTCCCCGAGAGATGGGAGAAGCCTTAGCTCACCAAGGGAGGGAGGGGGAGGTCTCCGGGGAATGGACCAGGAGAATGAGGACGACCCTCTGCCCTTGGCGAAGGCAAGCAGCACCGGTAATTTATATCAGATAAATCTAGCGGGACTAAAGGCGATGGGGAGTATGGAGCAGGTAGAGGGCAATCTGATGGACTCACAGCAGGCTGTGGGAGGACATGGTGTCGCGGAGGGTGAATTGGTTCCTCAAGTACCTGTGGGAATGAATGGCGTCCCTGCAGAGGGTGTTTTGACTCATAAAGAATCCGTGGGGAGGAATGGGGCCCTTGAGAAGGGGTCCAATCCTGAAATCGGTATAATTCATGAGGGAGAGGGAGCAATAGCCGTCAACACACAGCCAGGGGGGGGCTCTCGTGTGTCAGTCTTGTGGGAAACTGTACAGCTCCTGTGGAACTGTGGACAATAATGAGGTAAACAAAAGACTTGACAACATTGAGGAAATGTTGAAGACGTTAATGTCCAGGAAAGAGACCCCAACTGTGAGAGCTGACAGGTTTGGCGAAAGACTAGACAGAGCATTGAGTGATATCCTGACAGAAGTGGAGAAAGTCAACGATGCTGTGGAGACGGTGGGAAAGTGGGTGGATTACGGCTTTGATGAAGTGAAGAAAAACTTGGAGCTCGCCATGGCCAGGGAGTGGAGACGGGAAAAGGAGGTTAGGAGGGTCTCACTCCTAGCCAGGGCCTCGAGGAGGAGTGAATCTCCACATGACAGAAGCGCAGATCCCTCCGCTGAGGGGATTGGGGAGGTCGACGGTAAGGGACAAGTACACAGCAATAGCAATGGCGAGATGGGAGTGGACGCGATCAGCCGCCGCCTTCACAGGAGCATTTCACAGTAAATAGAGATGGCAATGGCAACACTATCGAGATCCAGGGAAGTCGGACGGGCGACACGCCAAGGATGCACAGGACTACTCGGGGAAGAAGTGCTGACCTGCTTGAGGGCCTTGCAGTGAGACAGGGGGCGCCAGAGAAATTGGGCAAGGGAGTGATAACCTACGAGATGAAAGTAAGGAGGAAGAGGGAGAACAACGTGATAGTAAAAGGACTGAATGCTTTCCCGGGGACGGAAGCGGTGGCCTTCGTTACTGCTGTTAAGTCTGTCACTAAGCTGAATCTTAAAGTACTGGGTGTCAAGACACTGCCCTCAGGAGACTTCCTCATCCAGCTGGCCATCCATACGTAAAAATCAGCACTGATGAAGGGGTATAATCAAAGGGAGCTGAAACGAGTGGGAATCACGTGGGAGGATGATCTAACTCTGAGACAGACCGAGGTGACTGAATATCTTCAGGCGCTGGCTAGGCGCGCAAGGGACCTTGGGAGACGCGCGAGAGTCCTGAGCTTCCAACAGAGCATCTTACTGAACAACGTGGAGTTTAAATGGGACGAGAAGAGAGCTGAACTGGTGGACATGGAGAGCCAAGATGAGAGCACCGGTGGGAGGATCTCAAACGGTGGTAACATTGACATTAATAATTGACTACCTGAAGAGGGGGGGGGGAATACTCACATTAGGGCCACCTGCTGGAACGTTGCTGGGCTTAATGGGGGGAAAGTTCAGCGAGCTTGGAAAGGGGCTAATGAAGAGAGTCGAAAGTCTGTCAAGCGATTTTACGTGGGTTCACCAAGGGGCTATCAAAAGGAAGAAAAAGGGGAGGGGCATGGGAGGGATACTAGTGGTGACCAGGAATACCCTGGGAAATGATATTAAACTCAAGACTTGCTCTAATGGGGCAGTTATCTCTGGGGTAAAGCTAGCCAAGGGGGGGGGAGGAAATGTAGACTGATTGCAGGGTACAATAATGTAGGGATTGAGCAATTGCTAAAAGAAATGTGATGTTATAGATGAAGGTAGAGAAATAGGAGAGTATCATAATTATGTCTATCATGTTAACGCCAGAGTGGGCACACTACAGGCTGGGGATGGGAAAGAGTGCTTTCAGCGGAAATCCAGGGACGAGAAAATACTTAGGGATGGGAGGAAACTGATAAATTTCTGTGATATTGAGGGTTTGGTACTGGCTAATGGTGCTATCAAAGGGGACTGGGAAGGACCCATCACCTTCGTGGGGAACCGGGAGGATGTGGACGGCTCGGTCATTGATCTGGTACTCCATGAAGGGGATCCTCATGTATTGGAGGGGATTAATATTTGGCCTACAATTGACTCGGACCATCTACGGGTTGCTCTAACCCTGAGGGGGCCCAGTGGAGTAGCGCCTAGGTTGCCCCAAGGGCCAAAGAGGGAAGAGGGGGCGGAGAAATCTAGGGAAGGGGAGATTAAACTCGTCTGGAGACCAGTGTCTGGTGAATCCTATCAGAACTACCTAGGAAATAAGGGGATTGAGTCAGAGGAAGGGGAGGATATAAATGCTCGCTGGGGAAAAATCAAAGCTGCCATCTTTGAGGCAGCGAAAGAGACAGGGATGATTAAAAGGGTAGGGAAGTGACGTCCAAAAGATGATTTCGCGTGGCTGGGGGACGAATATAAGATTCAAAGAAGCATAATCTTCAACCTACTGAAACGCTACCTCCGTAGTCACGAAGCGAGTGACAGGGAAGTCTTTTTCGAAAGAAAAAGCTAAAATGAAGCAAATGGCCAAAGATAAACTGAAAGAATTAGCTGAGGAAAAGAAAAATAGGGTTAAGGTGAGTAGGGACATGGGGGAATTCTGGAAGGCTCTCAGGGAATGCCGAGCCCGTGAGGCGAGGAAGGGGACGTCCATATCAGACGAACATTGGCTAAACCAGATGGCGAATCAACTGGAGGGGGGGGGGGCTAACTTGGATAGGGATGAGGACAGGGAATGGGAAGGGTGGGAAGAGTGGGTTGAAGTATAGGAGCTGGACGGCGACATCACATACCTAGAGTTAGGTGGAGCGCTGAAAGCCTTGAAGAATGGGAAAGCGGCAGGGGAAGATGGGATCACTGGAGAATTTCTGAAGAATTTACCTGACAATTGGAAGGATGAATTATAAAAGGTAGTGCAAAAGGGATGGGAATCAGGAGTTTTGATGAATGGATGGCAGGTGGCACGCATCTTTCCCATTCACAAAGGAGAGGACGAGAATGCCGTAGGAAACTACAGGGGGATCTCGCTTTTAAATCTGGGGTATAAGATGCTGGCCAGCATCATGGCTAAACGATTGGGAGGATGGCTGGAGAGGGAAGGAAAATTCAGGGAGAGTCAGGGGGGGTTCAGAAGGAAAAGAGGAACAAGGAAACAAATATTCATCCTCAATTCGCTGATAGGAAACAGAATAAAGAATAAAGGGGGTAAGTTATATACAGCATTTGTTGACCTACGAGCAGCCTTCGACACTTGCTCCTCGAGAAATTGTGGAAGGTGGGTATTAGGGCTCGCTTCTATGATATGGTTAGGGCTATTTACAGCTGCACAGAGAATGAGGTTATCACGGGGTCAGGGATCACTGATAGATTTCTCACGGGAAGGGGGGTTAGACAAGGATGTCCACTAAGTCCAATTCTATTTAATCTGTTCATGGAGGACACTGATGATAAATGGGACAGAAAGAATGAAGGGGGATCGGTCATTGGAAAAGCGAAAGTCTACTGTCTAAAGTACGCAGACGATATCGCGGTTGTGGCCAAGGACGCAGGTGGTCTACAAAGCATGCTGGACACTGCTGAGAGGTATGTTGTCAAGAATAAACTGGAAATTAACGTAAATAAAACCAAGATTTGAATCTTTAGGGGGGGGGGGACGCAGGAAGAAGGGAGAACGATGGAAGATCAATGGAAAGGGGGTTGAAGTAGTTAACAGCTTCAAATACTTGGGTTACTGCTTCTCATCTAGGAATTCAAGTGGGGTGCACATCCGTAAAATGGCGGGAAAGGGGGCAAGAGCGGTTAACGCGGCGTGGGGGGTGTCGGCTAGAGCGGGGCTTCATTCTCTGAATAGCAGACTGTATATCCTAAATACACTGGGTAAAGCAGGGGCGATATACGGAACAGAAATCTGGGGGCTAAAGGAAAGACCACCAATGGAGCGAGTTCAAGGGAGGGTCACGAAAATGGGGATGGGTGTCCCCAAAATCACGCCCGACTATCTGTGGAGGGCTGATAGCGGTAGGGAGAGTGTTATCTTTGAGTCCAGAAGACGTGTGCTTCACTTCCTAGGAGAAGTGAGTAGACTGGAAGAGGATAGGCTGGTTAGATCATGTCTGAAGGAGGAAATCAGAGCGTTGAGCAATCGAAATCCCTCGGCCTGGGGTAGGGAACTGGAGGGGGCTCTAGGTGATTGGGAAGGTCAGGAACTACTGGGGATTCTGAGAGATCTTGAGAATAAAGAATTTGGGGAACAGGTAGGAGAGTACCTAGACAAAGGGAGGGAGAAGGTACATAGCTCGGACAGGGAGAAGATTCTTCGATCCAGGTTTAATCCAAATTATAAGTTCCTGAGGAAGAGGGACGATGAGTTCTGCTACTGGCGAATGAAAAGAGTGTCTTGGGGGAACAAGGTGATATGGGCGCGCTTGCGCGGTGGGAATGTTGGGAAGGCAGGAAACAAGGGATATGAGGACATGAGCTGTAGACTATGTGGGGAGGGCTCTGAAGATTTGGAGCATATCCTGAGCTGTGATATTATAAAAGGGGGAGTCCTAAAAGAAGTTTGGGACGATTGGAGAATCCTTGGTAGGGAAGAGTCAATTGTAGAGCTATTGGGGGGAAGACCGATCCCGGAGCTGTGTAAATTCTTCAGGGAGTGGGAAAAGCTCATCAGGAGGAGGGAGGAGGTGCAGAGCAGTTCGCCGGCACCTGCTTCCTAATGTGCCTCCTACTGAGCATTTCATTTCAATTCATTTTATCACATAAATGTTTCATAGGCACACAAGGAGTGGATGGGGGGAAGGAAACTAAGAGCCGTGATTATGATGACGACGCGGCCGAGGAGTACTCCCGGCTAACCGATTTTGATGGCGTGGGTGATGGCTACGTGAGTCCCCGATTTTACGTTCTACTATATTTCATTTAGTATTACAGCACTTCAAGTCCCCGGATTTCATGCGAAAAAAGGTCGAAGGAAGGGGCAGTCAATTAAAATGTACTCATAATTTTCTTTTCTTCTCTTTTGTTTTTTTTTTTCAAAAGACCTACTGTTCAGGGACTATAAAAAGATTGTATTCCTGACACTAGTCAAAGAGGAATATGTATTTGGTACTATGTGAAGTTTAAAATATATATTGTTACTAGTTAAGACAACAGCCCCTATGGCATTCATGTTTTCTCTAGTTAAGACAACAGCCCCTATGGCATTTATGTTTTCTTTTATATTTTGTATACTGATTGTAACTCAAAATGCATACTATTACACAACAGGGTTCTTAGTATTTAACCCTTCAGAACTCGCGCTCAGCCACCGAACTTCGTTACTCGCGTGGTGAGCGCTGCGCCGCCTGTGCTTTCAGTAACGCAGCGTTGTCACGTTCATAGGTACGCGCCGAGCGTGCGGCGAGCGGGAAACAGCAACAGCGGAATTGAAAATTTTACATCCTTCGTTACTCGCGCTGGGCGGCACGGCGCCGCTTTTGCGTATGAGCCTCAACAATTTATTATTTTTCGTAGCCTTGATGGATTTTCAGCGGATAAGAACCTTGCTAATCCATTCTAAATGATTCAAGCTAGGCATTCTAATTTTTTCAATTTTTTGAAAGCTCAATTTTGCAAGAGGCAAGCGAAAATTTGAAAAAGGCGGCGCGGCGCTTATAGCGCGAGTTCTGAAGTGTTAAGGGATGGGAACAAAATGTAAAGACCCGAGAGGGTATACATGTGGCAAAATAAATAAATACATGAAATTAGCCCAGTGTCACATATTTTTCGATGTGAGTTTCTCTCCTGCAAAGAAAAACACGACTTTTCGAGATCTCCAGTCATTCCTCCGTAACATCGATAACGTAAAATCATTAAATAAAAAACTATAAAACATGAAGTACAAACAAATAATGATAATCAAATGAAGAACAATGGGTTTTGCCATGTACCTAAAGTCCAAGCTATGGTTTCGTTGATGAGTGGTCAGTCTGTTGCGTCCGTTGATTGGTGGATTTGATCTGCCGTGTACGAGTGGTACATTACAGCTTGATGATTTGTGTCGTTTGATGCTTCCCACACACTCCTGGTGATTTTGTCCACCAGTAGGCACTCCGACTGCTTTGCTCATATTAAAGATGGAAGAGAGCTAAACGGGCTCGGCTAACAGTCATCTGTGGCTCATCATTGCCGGTTCCAGGTCTTTTAGTTTGTTTACTATCTATTGGACCTACGAAAAGTTATCATCAAAAAATGATTCCTCCAGCTGTTTTCATATTTTGGGATAAATTGCTGCAAAATTCAATGTAAGCAGACAAGTATTTCTATATTGATTCTTCATTCCGTGAATTATGCAAAGTATTAGAACTTTTACTGAGCTCAAATCTTTCTTTCTCCTGCATAATTGGATTAATTAGCGTCCTCAGTCCCAGTTTGACATTGGATAAAGTCGAATGAAACATACTACATGCAAATTATATGATTAATGCAGGCCGGGGAAGGTTGGGGAGAGTTATTAATTGATAGTGTCGTGCCGAGTGATAGTTGTAAATTAAATATGAAATTTTGAAAGATGGAAGAAATTTCAGAGAGTAGAAATTGCGTATTCATTGTGCGATTTTTGAAAAATTTGGGATTCCTTTTAAAAATTAATCATATTAATGAGGTCTTTTGTGAAGAATTTCATCAGCTAGCTACCAAAACGATCTTTAGATGATTTTTCATCCAACCACTCATTAGAGGAATGATTCGAAAATTGCTTCTTAAATATTCCAATTAGGACTAATATTGTGTTAATTATGGAGATATCCAGAGCTCGTTTTGACAGATCATAAAATTTTGAGAGAAGAAAAACTGCTTTAAAATTTTTTTCTCAATCTGAGAGTGACCGAGGTAATGGCATGATGGATGCGTTTCTTTCAAATACCAAGTGAAATTTTTATTAGTTATGCAATTATTTCATAAAACATTCGATCTATTACAAAATGTCAGTAAACATTTTTTTGCATGAAATTAAATTCACCATAAAACAGGTTTTATGACATTTCGTTTTAGAATCATTTTTAAGAAGATTACCACAAAATAATGAGAAAGCTGTATTGATTCGAACCGTTGCGCACCTCTTCTTTATTAATTCAATCACGTGATCCAATTATTTCGGTGACGATGATAATTTTAACGGTTCGAATTTGTAGTTATTCAATGATTAGAGGATTATAAAAATGTGTTCTATGTTTCAGACAAACCAACTTTTAGGTCTTATGGGCGTTATCTCACTTAATCCGGACGTTTCGTTTATTATGAGGTAAATGATATAGAAAAAACTGACTGTCATCTCTTTTAATTGGGACTTTTTCTTTAATAGCGGATAGTCGATTGTAAATATTACAAAATTACAAAGATTCACTTTTTAAATTGTTACTAATTGGCTGCTTTTTTTTTGCCAATCTTATATTATAAAGGAGAAGCCTGTTTTCACATATCCCGAACTACTAGAGCTACGACCATGAGCTTTTGCCTACAGCTTCCCTTGGTGACGTAAGCACCCACTAAGAAAGGGTTTTTGGAAATTCATCCCCTAAGCAAGTGAAAAGGAAGCAAATATTTTTAGGCGATTTCGAAAACCGCTGAAGTTAGAGACTTGAAAATTCGTATGTAGATTCCTCTTTCGAAATTAATAGATACATGTTTTTTCTTTTTTTTTAACCCGTTAGTAGACGCGCTATGAGCGTTTCCCCTCACAAAAAATTTCACTCCATAGGAAATATACCCTAGAAGTGCAAATATTTTGCTGACATTTTTTAAATGTCTCAAGTAACTTTTTTAGTTGAGTCGGGTGGTGATAAAAGTCGTTTAGCGGTCAGGGTTGAGTAGAAAAATTTTTTTTATCACATGTGGCAATATTTGGCTCTGTTTTTACGAGAAGCCGCTGAGGGACTCTCTCATCGCGCGCCTCAAGAATGCTGGTGAAACCGCGCACCTACGGACGGGTTAAATCAACCACTGAGGGGGTGAAATGCAGAAAGTTCTAGAAATTTCCGTAACTTTTTGGAGGTTTCTCGAATTTTCTAGAAAATGATGGATGCTTCTCAGAGATGAAAAAAACTGAATTTCCCTAATGGTATATGAAATTTCTAGACGTTTCGGGGAAACTTGAGAATGTCCAATGGTGGTTATTATGAGACAAACTATATCCATTTCTGTAATGACACATTTTCTTGAAATTTTTAGCATTTCCTGAAAAGTCTTCAGATTCTTCGAAAAATCTGAAAAATCCCGGTGTTTTATGAAGAATTGGGGAAAATTCGGCAGTGTTCTGGATCACATTCTTGCATCTTCGAGGAAATTATAGAAAATTCAAGGTTTTGATAATAAAAAGGTATTATTATTTAAGTTCGATTATACCTAGTTATAAGGGATTTGGGAAGGGAACAAAATGTAAAAATCCGAAAGGGTATATATGTGAAAATAAATTATTATCAGAAAATTCAAGGGTTTCGCAAGTTATAGCGAGCAAAGTGAAAATTTCTGGAAAAGTCATTAATCATGATAATTATTATTTTTTTAATAAATAATCGTTCGTAAATATGGCAAGTCCCATGTCCCGATACGCTCGCTCACTTGTCCCCATGCACGTTTGACACATGTCCATATCCTCGTCTCGTGATTTGAGTTATATGGAAAGGTTATATCTGAACTAATTACTTCGTGAGTATCCTATTTTGTGATAAAACAACATTAAAAAATATCTCGAGGTACAATATTATATTTCAATTGGACAGTCTAACCATTCGAACGATTTTTTCATCCGTTTAGTCCGTTATAGTCCAATCAAAAATTCTTTTCTCACCTGAACTTAGTTTCAGGTAACGAGTTTCCATGGTTTCTATTGTCAAATTGTTGATTTGTCAGTGAAAACAAAGGAAAATCATTTTCTCCAAAGGAAAAAGAACTTTTGGCCCGACTATACCAGTCGACAGTTGGTTGGAAAACGAGTATAGGATCATGCCATTTTCATTGAACCTATTCTTCTAATTGCCGATATTTCAGTGAAATGTTTAGAAATTACTATAATTTATGAATTTTTGTTGAATTTGTAAGTATCCAAAACCTCAGTTGAGGGATTTTTAATCCCATTTTACTGCTATAACGGAGATATCAACATTTTAAAAAGGTGAGTTTCTTAATTTGCGGCTTAAGAATTCACTCTGTCATAGCACTAGTTAATGTGAATGGGATTTTTCTCTCTTATTATTCAATAATGATTAAAATCTCATAGCTCGCGACATCCGAACGAGCGTAGGGACAGGGACGAGCATAAGTACATTTACCTCATAGAAATTTCGAGGGAATTCAAGGAATTTCTGGAAATTCGAGGGAATGCAAGGAGTTTGTTAAAAATTCGAAAGAATTGAGAGTTCTAGAAAAATATGAGTGAAGCTCATGATTTTTATTTTTGACGTGGACACGTCTATGGTTTCGTTTTGGGGGGTCATTCGGTAAAAAAATGCTTATGCAGCCGTGTCATCTATCGCCGATGCTGACTGTCGACACATTACCAACCGTCGATCGATCGGTAAGATACCGACAGGTTGTTAGTTATAGAAATTTCCAGTGCAGAAATTTCTAGATTCAAAATTAAAAGTGCGGATCGGCACGCTCCGCCGTCAGTCGTAAATTGGCAATCAAAGAGTTAACATCGTATAAATCAAAGAGTGTAAATATCTGGTGCAGTGGTAAGGTCAGTCTAGATATTGTTGTGGATACGTCTATGGTTTCAATATGGGGGGTCATTTTGGGAAATGGTCCTTATACGCAGCGCCATCTATCGGGATTCTAGAAAATTCTAGGCATTTCGAGGAAATTCAGGGAGTTTCTAGAAAATTCGAGGGAATTCAAGGAGTATCTAGAAAATTCAAGAGAATTCAAGGAGTTTCTAGAAAATTCGAGGGTATGCAAGGAGTTTCTAGGAAATTTGAGAAACAAGGAAAGACCATGGACGTATCCACGTACAATTACAGCTGTATCGAACATACAGCTGCCTGCAACTTTTCATTCCGAACCTGGGTAAACCACCAAAGAATGAATTGACAAATCATTTTCCATTCAAAGTAAGATGCAGAAAAAAACAGTTGCCTGGGTAACGCCGGGCACACCAGCTCGTCAGGATGATAAAACGACTCCTATGGAGAATAATAGTGATAAAATGGATGGAAGAGGTAGACAAAAAAGAATGATTCATTGATTTGAGCTTTAATCATATCAATAGTCCTTCATTCAACAGTATCATGAGATATATTAAGCAATGAAACTGCTGGTGGACTTTCTCATACAAATATAAGAATGACGGAACCCCCAAACAATCTATAAATCGCTTCTCCTCGGCTTCTCGTCAGGAAGCAATAACACTTTATGACTTCTCAGCAATTCATTCAAATATATGAAGCTATAAGCTGCGTCAAGTCGTCAAGATTCCTCTTCCAGAGAATTTCTATGCTTCAATGGATACATTGTCAAACATAAATACGTAGTAATTATCATAAATAATGAATGAGTCGTCAAATTTAGTTGTCAATATTTCGATGATTTCATTGGAGATTTTCAGGTAATTCGGATATTTTTTATAAAGTTGAGAAATGATATCACTGAGTGGGTGCATGGTGTTATGAATGGCATCTGAGGTATTCTCCGCCACTTTTGGTACCGATATTTATTCGATGATAAAAAGGAATTAATTTAGAGAAAAAACTAGAAGAGAGGAATTGAGCAATAAATTTCAAGGTTCAATATTTGCATAGAAAATGACTGTAAAATTTCAGGTTGACTATTGTCAATATATCTAAGCAATCCCTTGGCTTATCAAGAACCATCATCAAGAGGCAATTTTTACCGAGAATGCTACATCCCAAAAAAACAAAAACAAATGTTTTTGCAAAAAAACTGCGCCAAGGAAAAGTTTTGTGGGGTCGTGTCTGGAAAGAAGAAACATTTTTTTCTGGAAACCACAATTCCCATAGAAATTTTGCAAAAAATAAACAAACAAAAATCAAAGCCAAGTCAAGAAATGTCCAATGGATCATGGAAAGTGCTATCAGATTATTATGGGGAGGATAACTCTGAATAGAAGGATTGTCAAAAAAATCTTCATAAAATAAAAAATTCAGTAGAGACAGGATTCAAAGTTCTTAGCGCGGAAAGAACTTTGAATCCTGTCTCTACTGAATTTTTTATTTTATGAAGATTTTTTTGACAATCCTTCTATTCAGAGTTATCCTCCCCATAATAATCTGATAGCACATTCCATGATCCATTGGACATTCCTTGACTTGGCTTTGATTTTTGTTTGTTTATTTTTGCAAAATTTCTATGGAAATTGTGGTTTCCAGAAAAAAATGTTTCTTCTTTCCAGAAACGACCCCACAAAACTTTTTCTTGGCGCAGTTTTTTTGCAAAAACATTTGTTTTTGTTTGTTTGGGAGATTTCAGTCATTTTTCCAAAACGAGCACACGATCATTTTCGTATGAATCGAATTGATTTTTTTCCGCGCAACAGAAACTATTTTCAATCACTTCGGCTCTAAGAAAAAAAGATATTTCTTTCCTACATTTATTTATAATTCATGCTCCGATTCGATTTGAGAATTTCATGAGAAAATCGAACGTGCAAATTACCCGCGTAAAATAACCTCAGAAATAAACTCGCCCAGATGTTATTCACGGACCGAGTTGAAAATCTAAATTAATCGAGGATAGGGGAAAAATTTCTATGCAATATA
>NW_021680682.1:283132-284699 GCF_001412515.2 Diachasma alloeum | reverse complement strand
AGTGCTCAGAGATAATGTGAAATGCGAGAATGTGGATATGATCCCGTTGCTATGCGCGTAATTTCCTTAATATTAAGTCGAAAAAGGAAATAGTGATATCAATGGAAAGGTCGTGGCCGATTTATGTGATGTAACTAAGGCTATTTTTTTCGTAGGGTATCACGTTTTCATTTTATTCAATAAAAGTGTTTCGGTGGTAGTGGAGGGGGTAGTTGCTTCGTGTATAGATACACCGATACGCTGCCGCGTATCTCGATAAGGCTGAAGCTGGCGGGAGCAGTTCAGCGGGAGATGGGTATAGTTTGTGAGGCGGACTGTACGGTCCCCACCGTAGCCGCTCGCTCAACGCTACATCGGTAGCCACGAGTTTAAACCTCCCAGACAAATTAAATGATAAAAAACAATCAAACAATTTTTTATTATTATTATTATTTCTTAATGTATGACGAGGGTGGGGAATGATTTCTCGAGGAGGAATTTCATGATATTTTTTTTATTTTTATAAGTTTTTACGCGGTCAATAGGGGTGCAATAAACGCATACACCAATCAATGTCATTTTATTTTTAATGTGTCCCTAAGGTGTTAGGGGACCCTGTCCAACAAAAATTATCGCGGTGCACCTATTAGGGTATTTTTAATTAATTTTTTAAGATTCATTTCTCCCAACTTCCGGTGAACAAAATGGTGATGCACGGACACGCATGCACCAACCAACCCCATTCCGTTTGGAATATGTAGCTAGGGGGTTGGGGGACCCTCCCCAACAAAAATTATCGCGGTGCGCTAATTAGGGGATTTTTAATTAATTTTTAAAGATTCATTTTGTGTAACTTCCGGTGAATGCGGTGGGGGTGCACGGACACGCATGCACCAACCGACTTCATTCCGCTTGGAATATGTTACTGAGGGGTTGGAGGACCCTCTCCAACAAAAATTGTGACGGTGCACTAATTAGGGTATTTTTAATTAATTTTTTAAGATTCATTTCTCCCAACTTCCGGTGAACAAAATGGTGGTGCACGGACACGCATGCACCAACCGACTCCATTCCACTTGGAATATGTTACTGAGGGGTTGGGGGACCCTCTCCAACAAAAATTGTGACGGTGCACTAATTAGGGTATTTTTAATAAATTTCTCAAGATTCATTTTGTGTAACTTCCGGTGAATGCGGTGGGGGTGCACGGACACGCATGCACCAACCGACTTCATTTCGCTTGGAATATGTTACTGAGGGGTTGGGGGACCCTCCCTAACAAAAATTGTGACGGTGCGCCAATTAGGGGATTTTTAATAAATTTTTCAAGATTCATTTTGTGTAACTTCCGGTGAATGCGGTGGGGGTGCACGGACACGCATGCACCAACCGACTTCATTCCGCTTGGAATATGTTACTGAAGGGTTGGGGGACCCGGTTGGTGCATGCGTGTCCGTGCACTTCCACCGCATTCACCGGAAGTTACACAAAATGAATGTTTAGAAATTAATTAAAAATACCCTAATTAGTGCACCGTCACAATTTTTGTTGGAGAGGGTCCCCCAACCTCTCAGTAACATATTCCAAG
>NW_021680682.1:276234-282909 GCF_001412515.2 Diachasma alloeum | reverse complement strand
GCGCACCGCGATAATTTTTGTTCGGGAGGGTCCCCCAACCCCCTAGCTACATATTCCAAATGAAATGGGGTTGGTTGGTGCATGCGTGTCCGTGCATCACCATTTTGTTCACCGGAAGTTGGGAGAAATGAATCTTAAAAAATTAATTAAAAATACCCTAATAGGTGCACCGCGATAATTTTTGTTGGACAGGGTCCCCTAACCCCTTAGGGACACATTAAAAATAAAATGACATCGATTGGTGTATGCGTTTATTGCACCCCTATTGACCGCGTAAAAACTTATAAAAATAAAAAAAATATCATGAAATTCCTCCTCGAGAAATCATTCCCCACCCTCGTCATACATTAAGAAATAATAATAATAAAAAAAAATTGTTTGATTGTTTTTTATCATTTAATTTGTCTGGGAGGAGGTTTAAACTCGTGGCTACCGATGTAGCGTTGAGCGAGCGGCTACGGTGGGGGCCGTACAGTCCTCCTCACAAACTATACCCATCTCCCGCTGAACTGCTCCCGCCAGCTTCAGCCTCATGCATGCATATAGGGATATAGTGTGCGGAAGGAGACTATAAGGATTGGAGAGGCATAATATATTCAGAACTAAAATACTGTCACCAAAATATTTACCAAGCTGTCTGTTAGTATATGATATAAACAAATGACGACGTCAAATTGCCCTATAACTACGAAATTCAGCTACCAGGAAACTGGCTAATTGATTCGAGAATACTTGGAAGACCTATTCGGTGAAAATTTGAATCTGTCAGACCAGAGGCCTTTTAGCGTGCTCCTGTAGATCTACTCATTCCAACGATTTTGCTGGAATAATCCCTGTTAAGCCGTCAGTAGGCGCGCTCTTTTTAGTATCTCACTCGCACTACAGAGACGTCCCATAGGTTGACTAACGTTGCGTGAGGGAAATGCTCATAGCACGCCTATTGACGGGTTAATTTAGCTAAACACGAGAGTCAACTCCAAAAAATCCTCTCAGACTATTCACCCTCTAAACATCATATACGTTAACCCCGACATTGCATTTTCTCAAAAAAATGACCTATTGCACATAATAATCCTTAATTTTTTATCACATTTGGTGCTTCGCATTAAGACCTTGTCTACAGAAATTGTAATCCTCACATTTTAATTACATGATATACGTATTGATTTCCCCTAGATTGAAATGTGCCAATCCAATTACACATTGTGCAGTCTAAATTTTACATTGTTTAATTTAAACTTGTAAATGTACAGTTTCTTGTATGAAATTCTACAAGGTATAATGCGCGCATGTAGAATTGAAGGAAAACAAAATTTACCAATCCGAGCCCAAGCGTTAGGAATTTTGTATTTTTACCCCCGCCGACCGCCCAGAGGGGCACATGGGTTTGACAGATTCCGAGCGCCTATTTACATGTGTTTGAATCCACTTTACTCCATGAAAACCGGATAAAAATAGTTGTCTTGAAAGAAAGCTGAAACTCTGAAGATTCTACCCCATCGCTAGTGTGAAGGCTCATTATTCTAATTAGTTGAAAAAGCGTTTATCAAAAATTACTAGGCCAAACGAGAAATCCCCAGGATAGAAAAAGAAAAATGCGTTAGTACTGAGGTCATCCACACCCTAGACAAGTAAAATAATCATTTTAATCATGTGAGAAGAGAAACATGAAAGAAAAAACTAAAAAATGAAGAATCAAGAATCCTCGACGAAAAAGTTGTTTTAGATAGTCGAAAAAGAAGGAGAAAAATCGGAATTTGAAGAATTTTTGAGAAACTAAAATTTTCGGGTAAGACGAGCAGCAACAGAAAAGTTGCGAGAACACATGAAGTTATCAAAATTTTGGTATCCCTCGGACTTTCCTCCGCTATTTCTCTTGTTACAAAAAATTTATTCAGTTTCTCTAAAATTTTTCAACTTTCAATTTCCCGTTTTTTTCATGAAGATTGAAACTAGCGGAAGATTCGTGTGCAAGCCACCCCTAGATTCGCCTAAATCGAATCTTGAATTATATTTTCAAGTCATGCATAAATTTTTTCATATTTGAAAACCCGTTGTATATATTATTGTTTGACTCTCACACCCTTGAAAATCCTCTAAATTGAATCTTCCGGTAGCGAATATCCCACTAGCATCAGTTTCATTTGTTCCTTATTTTTCAACTATTTAAAAATAACTTTTTCGTCGGGGTTTTTTAATTTGTACTTGTTTTCTAGAAATGCTCATACTTCAATCTTATATGATGAATTGCGCCCAATAAATTGAAAATTTATTA
This sequence comes from Diachasma alloeum, assembly GCF_001412515.2. Taxonomy (NCBI): domain Eukaryota; kingdom Metazoa; phylum Arthropoda; class Insecta; order Hymenoptera; family Braconidae; genus Diachasma; species Diachasma alloeum. The sequence continues at coordinate 280,634 of NW_021680682.1, read as the reverse complement.
GTTGGAGTTGTACAATGTGGAATTCAGATTGCACAATGTGTAATCGGATGGTACATTATAATTTAGCCGAATTCTATATGTATATATCGTGTAATTAGAATGTGAGGATTACAATTCGTATAGATACGGTCTTGATGCCAAACATCACATGTGTTAAAAAATGAAGGGATTTGAGTGTGTGTATTATGTCATTTTATCATGAAAATGATGATGTCGCTAAAGAAAAAAAACCCGCTAAGCCTTCAAGATATTTCCAGAACAACCTATCCATATTCAATAGACCTTTTCATTCTAGAAATCTAGGAGAAATATTTATTCCGTTCATCAAATTGAAAAATCTTCGGAAAAATGATTAAAAAATCTGATAAATATTGACATCCACGATAATATTGATTAGGGCACTCAAAAATTATGACTAATATGTAGATTTTGTAAAAGTTTCCGAAACTCCTAGGGGAAAAAAGCGTCCGAAAATCTAGTGACTCTCAGGATGAAAAGGTCTATTCAGCCCAACCTCCTTCCTCATCCATATAACAAATCTCCAAAACAAACTAATGAACTGCAATGAAATACCACAAAAACCTGACTCCTGCCTTTCCAACACGTCATACGATCCCCAGTAACTCAACTCTCCATGGCCTCCTCCCCTTCTCTCACCACTTACAACGTAAAAATTTCCATTTGTCCATTGAAATGTCCCTCATCCTCCCTCCTAAAAACATTACAAACTAAATAAAAATAAACCGCGTCCCTTCCCACGATACCAGCTCGTCCCCCCGGAATGCCCTCTTCAAAAAGGGGAGAAAATGCCTTCAAACGGAAATGGATTCAACCCATGAGAGAGGAACATCGGCCCAAGTTCCTCTCTCACACATTAAAAATACTTTACTGCATTCTTAAAAAGAAAATAGGAAAAAAAAAGGTTTGGAGTACTCGAACGAGTACTGCAGTGTTGCCTGATGGGTGTGCCGGGAGAAAGGGAAGAGGAGCAACTAACAGAACAGATTGACGAACACAGGGGCAGTTGTACTCACACCCACCCATGCATTAAATCCCCCCACACACAAAGCAGATATGAAGAATATTTCGTGTTGACAATCATGAAGCCACGACCCGCCCCATGCAGCCCCTCTACACCATATGTAAAATCAATGTGGGAGCAACATTAGGTTATTAATGATTATTTGAAGAATCAATTGAACGAATAAATAAAACAATCTGAATGACAGGCACAAAAGAGCAAATGGATGGAAGATTTCAGCTTCTGTCATCAATTCAGGATTTTTTTTTTTTTTTGAAAGACATCTCGAAACTCATTGGGAAAAATGAGAAATTTTTACAAAAGCATTTTTTAGAAAGAAAATTGAGAACTACAAAAATCTTACTATACAGTTAGATTCCGAGATATCTCCCGATAAAAAATAAAACAGCAGAACATGACAAAACAGAACTCAATTGTTCAAATCTTGACACAAAAGCGATTATTCCGATAGCAAGTGAGTGTACAGAAGAATATCAAGAGACACTTATTTTGTTGGAAATTTTCCATTCTACAAAAAGGCCTCCTCATATTCGCCCCTGACTCTCCAATCATTACTGGGATAGATTCAACCTAATCGTAACCAAAAATAATCTTCACTTACTACGCTTTACCTCAAAGAACTAATCAGTAAAAAAAATAATAATTAAACATTGAACTCACCACTAATTTCCGTACGTTTCCACTTGTCACAAAGCCAAAAATAAATAAGGGATTGATATGTCACACTAAACTCCCCATTGGCTACGTCTAACGAAAAGGATTTCCCTAAAACTTCCTCATAGTCTTGTGATCACTGACTTATTCATAATATAATCATCACTCGTCATTTATTATCCCAACAGGATTCAACAAAATGGAGTGTTCATCAATTTGTTGAGGCTATAATAATCATATTCATCACTGCTCAATTCGTTGGAATGATGAAGCACGATTAAAAATTCCACAATCACCCAGAATTTTGAGTTCTTCGTTTTATTTCACACTGTTTCAAGATAATCCCCGACTGTGATTCTTTCCTCACTCGGGGGATACTCCCCTACTTCTCCGCTGTTTCCACTGTTTCACACACAGGTCGCTGAGTTACTGAATACAAGAATTCATGACACTTTTGACGTTTTTCATGTTTTTAACCGCGGTTACACGTGACTGTAGACAATTTTGAGTTTTTTACGTTTATTTTTATATTTTTTTTTTAGGGTAATACAGACGACGAGGTAAGATCAAGGAATCTAGAGGATTGTTAGGAGTTTAATGGACAAATTCGAGTTCCTGATGTGATGGGGAGTCGCACGTTGCGATGTTTCTGCCAACGCGGCCGACAAAACTCAAGAGAAACAGAAACAGAACGACTGGGACTACGAAGGAAGCAGAACAGAAAACTAGACGAGTTGTCTTTCGTGTGAATTCGTCGTGAACCGAGATTATCGTCTCGTTGGGAATGAGATTGCCGACGGATTTGACCCCTCTCCTGCTACTCTTTATTGTGCACTACGAACAGGGGCAGGGGCATTGGTCAAGTGAAGATGCCGAGAACGATGGTTTACAAATGAGAGAAAGAGGGATGGAGGAATTGTATAGTCTCGTTCTATGACGGTCTGGGGGGCTGTGAACAGAGTTCGGACGGCTTCCGCAGACGGAGCAGGGCTACCAACTCATGGAAACTAACGTGTATTGTAATTGTGTGTATTGTTGTGTGAATGGTCTCTTTTTTTCTCGGGGTGGGGCGTAAATAATTTTGTTAATTTGTTTATCAGATTTTTCGTTTTTTCAATTCCCGGATGAAAGCTTTCTAACCAACCAAACTGACTATTTTTTAAGAAATTGTTTATAATTCTCGACAAAAAAAGGAGTGAAGTGATGGTAAACAATCTGAAATTTGATCATACATAGTTGGTATTGTCGGGGTGTACTTCTGGAAACAAATTTGAGTTCAAATTTTCGGGCGACAGCGAGTTTTCGGAATACACGGGTTTCTAGAAACAAATAGTTTTCATAACAAATAGCTATGAGCTCATAAATCTTTTTTCTCTCAACGTCTTGAAAACTATGTGACTAAATTTGTTTTTTTTTTTCAAAATATTCTTCATGATAACATAAATCGCAATTCACATTATCTCTATGTGAGTAGGGAAAATCTGATAGTAATATGTATTGTTAATTTTTATGATAAAATCGATGTATATATCTCTCAAAAAAATTGAGATAGAAAATTGAAATTCAGTAGCATTACAATCTTCGATTCGGGCTGCAAACTCATATTCAACAGAAAAGTTTTTTTTTGCCTAATGACGAAATATAGGTATTATGTTTTCACGAAAATTTGGTTTGTCAATGGCGTGTGTGAGTGGGCGGGAGAAAGGATGGAATGCAGGGGTTTTCGTCTTTTTAGCTTCCATTTCGAAGTGGACGGATTATTCACATTTTTTTTCACGATTATCGGGAGGATGATATAAAAGAGGGAGTTTACATGAAAACATAAAAGATTTATAGCGATCGAACTTTCCCTTTTATGGGGAAGAAATTTCGATTCAAAGAAGATTTTGCGATGCTATCTTCTAGATTTTATATTATCGGAATAATTTTTTTTCTTTTTATGTGGTGTGAGAAATCTATTTATTATGTTTGAACACTAACCGGTTTTGGTAATTTGGCGATTATCTTTGCGACGAAGCCTTTTAAATTCTATAAAAAAGTCTTATATTTTTCCTAGTATGGATGACTGTCGTTTTGATTTTGATAACTGAGATGTGGGAAACCAATTAGGAATGCTGTTAGGGGGAAATGCCAAAAGACTGATTGCAGAGAAGGAAATTTTCTACAAATAAAGTTTTTCGGTATTTCATTTTGAAATTACTCACTTCTGAAGTAATTAAATAATTATTAACACACAGAATTTGATTGGTCTTTTGAATACGTTGATGACAATTCAGAGAATGTTTTTCGGTACCATGTGGGATTTCTCTACGGAACGAAGGCTGAGTGAATGTAATATTTATTTCGGTACCCATGTTGAGTCATAATCCATATGATAGGTACCATTTAGTATCCATTTTCAGGGTTACCGGCTCGCTCGGTATTTTTTTTCATGTTTCTTGGTATGTAGAATCCAAATTTGAAGGTCGTTATGTCGCCAACCGATGCAGAAAAAAGGTAATTAACAATTCAATTGTTGAAATCGAGTTTTCTCGGAAACTAGCTAAGGTAGGAAAAAATCGTTTGAATGAAAAATGTTCATCTTGTCAAACTAAACATGATTTCTCTTATGAATTTTATCCCTATTCCAATTATTTCTGGAGATATTGAGGGTGAAAAGAATCATCCAGTTTGCCCGCGTGACATGGCGGAAGGGGGCGGGGGG
>NW_021680682.1:206482-276213 GCF_001412515.2 Diachasma alloeum | reverse complement strand
GCATTTCCGGGTGAAATTTAACATTCGAAGATTTCAGGAAATAACCTAGATACGAAAAGAATCTATATATTCAAATATTGTTGGTTCATTAAGAGGAACATTTTTCGTTTGAACTAGTTTTTCCTACCTTGGATAGTATCTGATCAAACTCAGTTTGAATTATTAATCACCCTTTTTTTCATCGGTTATCGGCAAAATGACTTTCAAATTCAGATTCTATGCACCAAAAAACAGAAAAAATACCATCAAGTTGATCCATGTTTTCCATCCATTTGGTTGGTTCAAATTTTTCAAAGAAATGTCTGTAATTCCATGAAACTTCATATCTTCACGTTTCATGATATTTCAAATAAGCAGGAATTACAGAATCGAAAATTCTTTCGATTACAGGAAAAAAATCAAGTCCAAAGCAAGGAGAAAATAAAAAAAAAATCATTTTAATTTCTACCATAATCGATGAGTTGAGTTTTCTATATGTCCTCACCCGTCATTGCAAGAGAAATTGCTGCATGAAAGTTAGAAAGTCAAATACGAGATGAAAATCTGAATTTCGATTTCTGCATACGTAATACGCAAAATGGCTTCACCCCATGGTTTTGTCAAATCAACATTGTTTTTGGAAAAAACAAAATTAATTCTGTGCATTCCAATGGTCAATGTTTCCTGCAATTATGCACGCTTTCTACTCGTCGCCCACCGTGGGTTTTTATCGACGGATCAGATTTCGTGTAGAACAAAACACATCAACAACTCATCCTACGACCTTGAGACGTGAACACAGCCTTATTCATACGATGTAAACATTTTAGTTAATTAATTTATTCAGACTACTCTTCAGATTTCAATACCAAATACGAAGAAGGAAAACACTAAATCATAAAATAGAGATACCTGGGGTGTGAAAGCTTTCAGGATGAATCATCAAAAGATATTTTTTGGTGATAATGTTGTGATGTACTGAAAGATCCAATGATATTTTTATCTAAATTCAGCTATTTCAAAGATATTCGCAAAATAATTTCGGGAGGCTTTTGTTTTAGGGTGTCCACCTGGAAGTTTCAACAACACTCCCTGACTTTTCCCGGTCAAATTAATGAAATTCCCTGACCATAGGTTAAATGTTAAATTCATTAAATTTGGCGAAAAGACCCATCAAGTGAATTTTCATCATTTCTTGTTTTCACCTTCAAAATTTTCCTTGGATCCTCATTTTCATCCAATTATTCAGCCTTTTTTTCAATGTTTGTCAAACTTCAAAGAATAAAATTGAGTATTAGTTTTCCATTGCATAGAATGGATTAAGAAAAAATGAATCTTTTAGATTTAATCTGTCTGCTTCACACGATTTTTTAGTCATTATGCAAGAACAAACAAAAAACAGTGCATTGAAAGGAACATTTTTTTCATGGGCTATTATCCATAATTTATAACGTAAAATGGGTACTTCATTTCATTTTCTAGAGTCTAACGAAAGTTGCGGAATAGAAAAATCTACATCAGATGGCAATTGCGCAATAAAGGAAGTATGGCCAAGGGAATTTTTAGACTTTTCAATTTTAGCGAGATCTCCCCTTAGGAGGTGATTACTCTGTCAACTTTCCAACAAAAATACGTACAGTGAAAAATTTGTCTAGAACATTAGAATGCTAACATCTCTCTAGCCGACCAGGTTGGAACTCTCAGTGTTTTCGCAGTTTGTATATTGCTAGAAATGAGTGAATTGCGTTGAAACGTAGAATGCTGAATTTAGAATTTTCCATAGAAAAACCGCAAAAACAGTGGGTTCCCAAGTCTCATCCCACAGGAAGATGTTAACATCCCACTTTTCTAAGTAAATTTGAGATTAAATTCCAGGACAATATTATTTGCCAACAGAAGAATTTCCAAAAAATTAGGTACTTGAAGAAAACAAGCTTCAAATTTTAAAATTCCAGAAAGTTACCGTAATTCCCTGACTTTTTCCTGACATTTCCAGGCCAATCAAATTCCCTGATAATTCTCAGTTTTCCAGATTTCCAGATTTCTGACGGCTGGACATCCTGTGTTTCTAGAAGATTCGTCTTTGTAAAAAGTCTCTTTTTATAAATCTTAATACAACTGCTAACTATCAAAATAATCACCTAATTATGAAAAATGATAATTCTTTCGAAATCCACTAGTCACCCGCATATGCTCCAGAAGCTCCAAATAAATCTTTCAATACTTCGCTTAAGCCCAAATCCTTTTATTATCCCATCACAACACTTTACAAGACTCTTTTATCAACCTCATCTTCCTTTTCGTTTTCCTTTTGACCCCTTCCCTTTTTTTCCTCTATTTTTCTTTTTCTCCTGTATTTTTCTTAATTTCATCACTTGCTCCGGGGTCTTCAGTTCTCCCCTCCCTTTAATTTTCTCTTTCAACTTCTGATTGTGTCTTCCCCAGTGAGTATTCGGCGTCGTCTTCAGCCTCCTGCTATCCTCGACCTCCCCTTCATCCTCACTAGCATCCCCGATTTTCGATTTCTCCTTCCATTGCTCATACCGATTGGTTTTGTATGTAGCTGGAATCCAAGCCCCAGACTCGGTTCTGATCTTGCCCACTTTCGAATTACTATTAATAGTAATCATCTTCTTCTTCTTCCTATCCCACTTCTTGACTTGTGTCTGTAACCTTCTAGACTCTTCGTTGTCAACTGTCAGGTCCATCTGGACCTTTTCAGCAGCAGTGGCGAAGTGATTGACAGCTAGACCTTCCTCAGTGTGTCTATCGGATGCTGAATAAGGGATGTAGAATTCTGAGTCTTGTACGTCTCTTCTTCTCTTCTTTTTCTTTGGTTCTCTGTACAGATCATCGAGTTTCCTCTTCTTATCAGTGATGACCTGGCTAAAGGCTCCAGCAATATCCGCAGAACTGCTGCCATCGAGTTGAGATCTCTCCCGTTCTTTGATCACAAAGTTTTTAGCATTTTGTTTACGTTCATCTTCTTGTTCCTTGAATGTTTCAATTACGTTCTTGTGGAATTGTCGTTTCGTCTTCATGACCTTATAATCCATAGACGAGGGTTTCATTCCTATCTCGAAGATTGTTCCTGAGGGGCGGTACTTCTTCATCTGGGAGAGGAAGTCTGCAACCTTAGGGGAGAGATCTCCATAGTCTGTGAAGACGCCTGCACTGGCAATATCGAGCTCCTTAGAACGTTTTACCGAGTCCACTGAGGCGGATGGACGAGATCTTAGGTATTGTAGGTATCCATTTTTGGAAACCTGAGCCATGTTTTTTAGGTCTGTAATAGTCTCGTGCCAGGAGTTGAGTTCGCTTAGCTCCTGCTCGATCATTGAGGGGGGCATTCTGCCGATCGCTCCGTTTGCAGGGGATCTAAAAAGAAGTGTATATATTATGGAGGCCATTGCGGAAATGTATTAATGGAGAAATGGATTATTGTGCCAGGATAATTTTTTAGTGAAGTTTGCAATTTGAAATTTTGAAATATCATTGCCATACATTTTTCTCAAAAAATCGGGATTCATTTATTTTCAAAATGTAAATTTATCGTTTTCATTATTAATCAATGATCGCAAATATCTCAAATTTATCAACTTGCGCGGATAATGTCAAAAGGCCTTTTTCATCATGATTTTGACAACTCGCAATGAAACAATGGAATTTCGATTCCATCCTTTAATACAAAATAATTTCATAATTTCTAAATAAATTCAACTATATCAGAGTTCCCGGTAGAAATGATTTATCTTAATTTTCCGGTTAAAACTTGTTTAATTCCGGCGAAATTTAAAAGGTTCTAACTCATTAACTCTTAATAAGTAATATTTAACAGATGGAGATGACACATTTAAAATCTCTAATATGTTGATGCGAAGGGGTCAAGAGCTGTTAGGACATTACTTTTGAATTTTATAACAGTGACTAATTTACATGATTTTTTTCGACGTTTGAAATTCAGTCTTGTGCACGAACATCTAGATTAGTACGTGTCTCATGGAATTAATTTGTAAACACTACACGGTCAATGCTTTTGCAATATCTGTATGGATTAGGAGTTACGTAAAAGTGTCGTCAAGTTTGAAAAATAATAATAAAATTTTGTATGAATTAGGCGAGTTTTTTCCCAGAAAATTGAGGTAAATGACTTCTAAAGACAACCCTAACATTCTCCAGTTTATCTGGAAATTAAGGAATACCTTTGCATTTTAGAAAGTTGCGAAATACCCTTGTTATTTATTGATGAATCAAATATCCTGAAAAGAAGTGTCGTTAGAGAAAAATATCGAAAGATCCTTCTTATAACGCGAAGAATTCCTTACGAAAGGTATTTCTATCGTTCCGTTTCTTAGCGCTATGAGCATTGTGCTTTTTTATGATTTTGTGAATAACATTGCGGTAGAGGCTAGGAAAATTTTCCAAAGATTTGACATCTTCTTTTGAAGCGTAGAAGTCATATTACGACATGAATTAGATTCAAAGTATTTTAAATAATAGAATATTAAAATTTGTATGGTGTAATTCGGTACGCTTCTTGTGTTAAACAGCAAAAAAGATATCAACTTTAAACGCGAATAGATAACTAATGGTGACATTTGCGATAAAAAATCCTGCACGATTTCATTAATTATAAGTTCAAGGTGAATGTTGATCTGTTTCAGATTTTCCAGTACATTTTTATACCACTTTTAACAAAGCCGTCGTATGCAACCAATGACGTTAGTAAGTTTTGCGTGATTAGCAGAGGGATAAATATCTGTTTCTACACTGAGAGTAAAATAAACACATCTTCACACACGTCTTGTTGGGACCAACAAAATTACTAGTTGAAAATTACCAAAAAAGAAGTTGTTTGGTTCGAATTTGAAAGTCTCAAACATGAATAATTGCTCGGCTTTCGACAATAACTAAATATTTGGCTCAAAAGACGGATAATTCATCAGAGGTGAAGGCACCAGACGGTGCCTTTTCAGGATGAGATTATCTCATATAGAGGAAAATTTATCAAAAAATATTTTGTCCCTAAGTTGCAAAATTTCTGTCATATCATTATTATTGTTTCATTTAAGGGTTCATTTCTTACGTTTTTCAGGAGCAAAATACGTATAGGAGTATCGAATAACGAAGGAGTGCTGAAAATGGCATTTCTTGCATTTCTTTTTTAATTACTAAATCTGTTTTTGCGACAAAAAGTTTTCATTTCGGCGCAACCTCTGCATGTTTGGCACAAAAAAATCCTTATTTGATAACGTTCAAAAAACTATTTTCTTGGTACAAGCAAAACTCGTTTGAGAACTCTTTCGCTTTTCTCTCAATGTAAAATCGAATAAATTATTCATAAATAATTGTACACTTTGGTCTTCATCGCCGACTTACCTCTCCGCCCCATCAGCCTCACCGTCGGCCGACAGAATATTCATCTTCATGCCAAGAAATAGATGTAGATCCAACAAATACGGAAATTCGTCATTAGCAATGATATTATAAGCAGTCCCAGACCGTCCCGCTCGAGCACAACGCCCCACCCTGTGCACGAACAATTTACTTTTCACTGGAAAATGAAAATTGATGACGTTATCTAGATGTGGGATGTCGAGTCCACGAGCTGCCACGTCTGTCACTACCAGGACTCTCGCTTTTCCAGACTGGAACTTGGCGGCATTGATCTTTCTGGCAGAGGCATCCAAATTCGAGTAAATAAAAGTGTTGGTGATCCCAGCTTGGTCCAGAATCATGTGGATGTACTCGACGTGATGCATTGTTGCTGCAAACAACGGTGGCACAATAATTTATAATAGAGAAAATATTTTTTGAAGATGGCCGGAAATGAATTCTATTCACAATAATGTATCCCCACACTTCTTCATAGAACCAATTTTCCAGATAAATGACCGACTAACTGATCAAACAGTCTCCGAAATCCTCTAGTCTTAATTGTTCCAATGATGATTTATTTTTCCCATAGATTGTATTGTGTATTTCGAATTGATAGTTTGTCTATTATTTGTTTTGCAGATCCAATTTCAATGACACAATGGTATAATAAGATGACTCAATTCAGTGCAATTCAGTGTAATTGCAAATTTATTTCGGAAAATTTCGGAGAAAATGATCAGAAACCTTTACTAGGGGTTACGGGGGAAAATCCCCTTATCCAAAATCCCTTCCTAAGATTATCCTCTCCTACAAAAATTGCCGAATACCCAAACACGAAATTCTCTCTCCCTCTTGTTCAATACATATACAAAGAATTATCCTATAATGAGGAATCAAACCAAGTTGTGTTTACGTTTACAGCCCGATCGGTCCCTTCTCAAATTGTGCCACATAATAAATACCTCTAATCCATTACAAGTACATCTTACAATTTCATTTTTCGGTCATTTTTCGCCTACAATATCGTCCTGTAACTTTTTCCACATTTGTATTTAATAATGTATAAAATTTCATATGATGATATGTGCAAGGTGTTGTATTAAAATATTCAATAAAAAAATGAATTACAAAAATTAATTGATTAAAAAAAAGCAAATTACAAGAGCAAAATATGAAAAAAAAAAAGAAAATTAAATTTCAAATTAAAATTTTAAAAAAATTATAATTCGGCTGCATATATGCAGCTTCCAATTCTCGTGTTTTTATATTTTTGCATTTTTGCAGGCGGGAATTTTGATGTCGGGGATTATGGTCAAAGAGGCTTTTATTTTGGGGATTATTGTCGAAGGAGATTTTTGATTTAGGGATTATTGTATCTGGGAATTTTCTCGCGGGGTTTTTTATCTCGGGGATTCATGCCTGTCACCTTTACTAGGGGGCCCTCTGCTCGTTCTGCTCGCCAACCTCCATATGATCCCCATATGACCAACATGATCCTTATTTGGACCCTTATTCTCATCCTTGTGACCCTTAATTGTGGAGTCTTAATTTCGAGTACCAAATTTTCATCATTAAAAGTCGGTTTGGATTTTTATAATATAGAGAAATAGCAACATAACTACTCGTTATTGAGATCATTTGATACTTAATAAGATATCAAAATCAATGCGTTACGTTTTACTAATGCGAAACTGAATTCCATTAGACTTCAGTTTTTACTAAATATCTTGGAAATGAAGGGAAATATGTATCAAAAAAGGTCATAGAAATCTTCTTAGATGACTACTTTAGATCCAAACATATTTATCAAAACACAGCTAAAGGTGACTCATTCTGTTTCAGGATTTCAGTAACTTCACTGACGTGTCCGAATGAGAGAGACGTACTTCAAACAATAGAGCTGAAGAGATGTATCTCGTGTTCCAATTTTTTTCTTTTCAATTTTCATATTGCTTTTTACACCCCTTTCTTCGGGACCAATGAAGAGGTCGGCATATGTTCACATTTTTTGCTTCCGAAGAGAAGTATTGTATTCGTCAAATTCGAAATTCCCAATTTTTTGTGGCCGGATAACTAATTTTGGCCACAGGAATTCGAATATGCTATTTTTTAGACTATGTCTTGATATATGCATGTATGTATGTGACCGATCATTTTTCGACGATAACTGAAAAAATAATTGCTTAAGGCCCGGGTAGTTTATCCTTCGAACGTGATCTTGATTGTTTTTTTTAAATTTGATTTTAGTCTGAAGTCTCTAAAAATTATGATTGTATAATTAAAAAAAACGTTGAAAAAAGCTGAACATTTTCAAAGAGCGTTTTTGAATAATATTGGGAAATAAACCCAATGGAGAGAAAATTGTAAATTAATATTTTGATGTATCTAATGGCTGTTAGGTCGTCATGTGTCACAGTAGTCAATAGCTGTCCGATCGTTAGTTACCATAATACATTATCCATTCACTATTTCCTCTCTATCGGACTTATTTCTTAATCTTTATTAAAAACGACTTCTGCGTGATGTCAAATCCAATGGAAATTTGTGATATATTTTACATTATGAAGATGGAAAAATAATCGAGACAACGTTCGAAAAATGAACTACCCGGGCCTTAAATGAATCCAATTGTAATTTAAAATATTCTTCCCAATGCCATCTTGACCGACTTCAATTATGAGAGTGATTGCATCATCTTTTGTTGAAAAAAATTTATTTGGAAATCAAAATTCAGGGAAAGGTAAAACATTTCAACTTTGGGGCAGTGTTAGCTGTCAACGTTGGAGAAAAATTGGATTCAATCAATCACCGAATTCAATTTAAAATACATCGTCATAGAAATTTCATTCGGAAGCAAATTACTAATTTATTAGCAAAAATGTGTTGACTATATTGTGAAAAAGGCAATTTCCCACTTGTTGTACTTTTACTAGTGCCATGTTGAACTTGTACTTTTTGATAACATTTTTGATTGAATTTATATGAAACGAGTTATGAGTTGTTTCTTCAATCTCGTGGAGATACATCGAGCCTAGAAATTAGAGGCACGCATTCTCATACAGAAATTTCAGAATGTTCCTCTGAAATACGGGTTTTTCATTGGGACACGGCTTTATACCATGATAAAACTACCGTTATCATTTGTCGTACCTGCAAAAACCACTGTCTGAGAGTCTTTCGCAATGACATACTTCAAAAGACACAGCAATACTGCCAACTTCTCTTCTTTCCTACAAGTGATGAACGACAACGTCAACTCATCAGGCAATTTACTCTCCACATCTAAACGAATCAGCGTTGGATCACTAAGTCCAGCTTTCGAAAACTCCACAAGAACTTTCGGCAATGTCGCAGAGAAGAGGAGAGTCTGTCTGTTCTCTGGTAAACGATTGGTGATCTCATGGATCTGCTCCCCCCAGCCCATCTCGAAGAGTCGATCAGCTTCATCGAAAATCACCAACTCGACATTTTTTAGAGTCAAGTCCATCTCCACGCAAATGTGGAGGAAACGACCTGGAGTGGCGACGATTATATCTGGGTTCCCATGAAGAACGCTGAATTGGTTGTCCATGCTATCTCCTCCTAGAATCACTGCCGCTTTGAGGCCTGTGAACTTGCCGAGGTCCTTGATGAATTTTAAGGTCTGGAGAGCGAGCTCTCGAGTAGGGGAGAGAATCAGGGCTCGAGCTCCGGCTTTTGCGTTTCTGGTTTTCAGTTTCTCAAAGAGTGGGATGAGGAAACAAGCTGTCTTGCCACTACCCGTGCGAGCCATGGCGACTACGTCGCGGCCTGTCAGGGCGACTGGAATTGTCTAAAATGAGAGGAAAAACTGAGTAAAGGATGGTGAAAACGAAAGGAGTTGATATGGAAACAATTAAGGATGTTCATCTATTTTGCAAAAATCAAATTTGTTCATGCAGACGAAAAATTCAGTAATTTTTTAACCTTATTTTTGATGGTGAAGAAAACTCAGCTAGCACTTCTGATGATGAAAAAAAATTATGGCAGTTGCTTCGACGGAATAAAATGAACGACTTTTTTTCTTACACAGCTGCTCTTATGAGACTTATTTTTCAATTGATAATTCACCAGTTGGGGGACTTCAAGGAGGAGGATGAAAATGGAGGGCAATGTAAAAAAGTATACTAACATCAATGGCTGAGAAAACACTTGGAGTACCCAGGCAAATATTAAGAACTTCAAGAGTTAGGGTGGACATTTTGTGCATATTGTCTATTTCTGAGTAATCCACCTGGGTTATCGGATTAAAATTTATTTCGCCTATTGTTTTCCATGGAAGCCGGATTAGTAAAACGTTACCGTTACTCACTAATTAGTGTAATTTATCTCAATAATAATGCAGGAAAAACGAATAGTTTCAACTAAGTTTTTCACAATGAGAATTAAATTGTTGAATAATTTATTCAGAATTGTCATAATCTTCTTCATCTTCTTCATCGTTTTTCTTTTTCTTTTTGCGTTATTTTTTATTTTTAGGGATGTATTATGTATTACATACATATATACTATCCTATATACATTTTTCTACAGTAAAGAACTGCATTACATTTTTTTTTGTTAAAAAAATTGCAGTATAAAACATATGTATAGTATATATAGTATGTATTTTTACTATATATATATATATATATATATATATATATATATATATATATATATATATATATATATANATGAGAATTAAATTGTTGAATAATTTATTCAGAATCGTCATAATCTTCTTCATCTTCTTCATCGTTTTTCTTTTTCTTTTTGCGTTATTTTTTATTTTTAGGGATGTATTATGTATTACATACATATATACTATCCTATATACATTTTTCTACAGTAAAGAACTGCATTACATTTTTTTTTGTTAAAAAAATTGCAGTATAAAACATATGTATAGTATATATAGTATGTATTTTTACTATATATATATATATATATATATATATATATATATATATATATATATATACTATTCTAAATATATATTTGTTACAGAACAATATATTCTATTATTACGGTAAGAAATGAATTTCCCGCTTTTTACAATTACTGTAAACAAAAGGTTACAGTACATAAACAAGCAGGGGACAGCAAGCATATGACACTGAGTAATCTTATTTTTTTTCGCCATCAATAGATTGGTGGTGGGCTTCCCCCATCAATCTATGGAATGGTCTGAAATAATACAAAAATTTATAACTTCACGATACTAACTAGCAGCAAAAATTTCAGATGGTTACTGTCACCTCCATGGAGGCTATTAAAATTCCAATGTTTTGAATACTTCGTATGGGCGGGTATACATATTTTTTGTCGAAATTTCAAGTTGCTATGTCGATTTTTGCACAAGCTATAGTGTTTACAAAGTTTTTTTATGAAAAAACGGAAAAACAGGAATATCTTGAAAACTTTGTATGAACGGGAATGTATACTTTGATTGATTTAGATAAAAGGCATCAAAACGAATATTTTGAAAACAAAAAAATCGAAATGAGTCCACTAGTCTTGAAGATATTTGCGGAAAACGATTTAAAAACCAATCGCTTTTTCTCCAAAACTATTAGATCCATCGGGCTGAAATTTTGCACAAAGTCAGTCCTCATTAAAACCTATAATTTAACAAAATTTAAGATTTTTTGGAATCACTTTAGCCACTGAATTACTCAGTTTTCTAAAAAATGACCACTCGGAAAAATAACCACTCCATTCGGAAGCAAAAAATACAAATAGACATCATATTATATTACTTAATAAGCGGAATGGAGGCTTCAAAAATCGTTACACTGAATTTTTTTAAAGTGGACCATGAACAAAATTACTCTATCACGTAAAAAAAGTCAAAACTTTTTTTAATGTTAGTGGAATCTTTAGCAATTATCTATGGAATGACTGCGCTTAGAAGAAAATAGCAAAATTGCATGATTGTATATCGATAGTACACATATTATATGCATACATACATAATTATACTCAGTCATTGTCAATATAATCAAAAAATTAATAACCCCAACGATTCTAGAACTGCGCTTCTCATCCACTTACCTTTCTTTGGATGGGAGTCGGAACTTTATATCCTCGTTTTAAAATCCCTTTTAACAAAGGAAAGCTCAAACCCATCCCCTGGAATCCACCAGACTTCTTTGAGGCCTTCGATTTGGGTAAAGACTCATTTTCCTCGTCCCTTTCGTCGTCTTCAACATCTTTGGGATCAGCAAATCCAACCAACTCCGTTTCCCTTAGCTTTTTCATCTTCAAATTAAACTCTAAACACTCAAACAATAAAAATAGAATGATAAATTATCATCAATCCTTTTCAACTCAATCTCAACTTGGTTAGAAACTCATCAAGAATTTCTCTAAACATAGACACAAACGTGAAATGAGCCAAACTATTTTATTCAAAAGTTCTTCTCAAAATCTACCATTTTTAATTAAGGATGGGTAAATTCTACGGTTTCACTCCGGAAAAAAACAACTCACATGTTATCCATCGACAAAAAAAAAAAATGTAATACACGTGGACTCATTGGCTCGTAACACAGTACAGTATGTGCTCAGCAGCACAGATCTCAGAACCTCAAACACTCGAAAACTCAGACAAAATTGGATTTTCTTGCGCACCTCCAAACTGCCGCCATATTTACCACTACAATCCACACACCGGTGTCAACATGGTGTCAACTTGGAATCGCTTTCCCCCTTTTCTTCACCTCCCTCGTCGGTAATTTCAACCCCTCCCTGAAAACCGGCGCGGGAGCACAATATTTGTTTTCTAATGCAAAGGAAAGTTCAGTTTTCACATTTACTACAGTGTTATTCATTGTCAAGGTACAGTGTCTGTTCAGGGAGCTGCCAACATTGCTCAATCCTACACCCCTTTCTAATCGCCGGCTTATGTTGATTGTCGTTGATATAATGAAACAATTGCAGGTATAGTTCCACTCAAGCGAACACCGCAGCATTTTCGCATATAGAATCTCTACAAAAAAGACGTGGAAAGATCCATGAATTTCGATAGATTTTAGAGGAAAATCATTGAGCAAGATGAGAGTTATCATAGATTGATCAGTTCTATTGTTGTCAAAGCAGGGAATTCTTTAAGATTACTAATAATTTTTGCAAAACAAATCAAATAACAAAATATAATGATAATTTCTATAATGATCAAATGCAGAAAGAACCTCATGGAAATTTCAGCAATTTATGTTAAAAATAAAATAATGAACCGTAAAAAGATATGAACATTCCACGCATGCAGTAACTCTACTCCTTTTTAGCTTTTTCAAAAGAAAAATTCCCTGATTCATCCATCAACAAACACTTTCTTCAACTTTCATTTGTCTTATTTTGCTGAAAAGTTGGCACATCAACTCTCTCCAAATTGAGTATAATCGAATTTGAAAACTGATTAACGCATTGAACCTTTGAAAAATCCTGAAAAATTCTCCGTAAAACTACAGCAAGTTCCTAAAAACACTTTCAAAATTACCTAACGTTCTAAGCTCAAAAAATTTGAAGAACTTCTCAAGCCCCAGCCGAAGAATTTCAAATTACCCGGGTTAAATCCTTGGTGCGTGGCGAGTGGACCCCGTGGCGCGTTGTTGTGATCTAATATGGCGGAATGTAGTGTTGTGGCTGTTGAGTGTCTACGTCAGTTTAGTAGGATATAAAACTCGCGATTGGAATGACAACGTAATAACAAAAAACGGTTAACCATAATATTAACCAGTATTAACGTTTGATTGAGGCTATTTATCAGGCTGCTTAATCCTACAGCCCACGTGACCGCGAGTGAGATCGTCAGAGGGTTCGTCAGAATTTCTTCTTCCCAATCCAATCGTAACTTTCGTGTGAGCCGAGAGACTGCTCTTAATTGCATTACTGCACATCAATTAACTGAGAATCGAAAAATAAATCATTTGATCCACAATTTATTCCACTGTTGAGACATTTGCGGGTGACTACAGGGGATAAATAAAAGATAAATTCGGGGGAGCAATTTATTCTCATCATTATTATGATGATTATTCGCGTTGTGTGAAAAGGGGGGACGAGATTAAAAAAGTGCCAAACCGATATTAATCGAATAACGAGAGAGTTTTTGACATTTTTAGGAATAAATAAAATAAATAATTAATTGATATTGATTTCCCGCGTATGGAAGTAGAGGCAGAATAATCTCTCTCATTTTCCTTTTCGCAGAGATGTGTGTGTAGTTATATATATACATATATACAAAACCTATATATGCAGATATATGTCGAATATATGCTTGTATGTGTGGCCAAGTCCACAAGAGACTTATGCAACTTGCGCATATAAACATACTATTGTTGTTGTAAATAAACAAGGAAGAGGAGAACAACCCCGTGTGGTTTTATTCGTGAGGGGGGTGGAGAGAGAGAAAAGTGAGTGAATCAAGTGAAAATTTGGTCGAGTTTCGGGATTGATTTTTTATTGAGCATAATAAGAATATTGGTTGAGTTGGTGAACATCACAGTGAATTTATTTGATCATTATCGGGGTTTATATCATTTTTTTTTACTTAAGAGAGGGACTGGGTAAAGTGCCATTGAGTGAACGTAGGTGGTGGTGTATCTTTTGGCCTCGATGATAATTCTGAAAGACGCTGAATGTCAATGTGGATATTGTTACAATTATTTTGGATATAATGATAATAGTATAAGATGCACGTAATAAGAAGAAAGACAGATTAGTAGTGTTTTTTTTTCAGTTTACTTATTTATCAATTTTTTTAATTGTATTTATTTTTGTGGGGAATAATGTATCTGTGTTTGGGCAGAACGGATCGTGCGATTTGTTTAGTTGTTTGAGTGATTTAAGGACTCGATTCACTGAGGTTTGATAAGAGTGGATAAGGGGAATTGATTGATTTTTGATTGTCGTTGGAATTAAGAAGGTAGAATGACGGATACTAGGAGGAGAGTCAAGCTTTATGCGCTGAATGCTGATAGGCAGTGGGATGACCGTGGTACTGGTCACGTGTCGTCACCTTATGTTGATCGACTCAAGGGGATCTCGTTGCTCGTGAGGGCTGAGAGTGATGGGTCAATCCTTCTGGAGAGCAAGATCCAACCGGATACTGCGTATCAGAAGCAACAGGTATTGTTTATTGTTTCATTGATTATTGCTGATGATGAAGTATTAATAGGAAGTAAGAGTACTTTAAACGAATTCATTTATTATTATGATTTATTGGCGAATATCTTAGGAAGGAGGGAATTTCGTGAAGAAAAATGTAAAGAAACTTTCTTATGGGGAATTTTGAGGGCTACAAAAAACTTTTACTGAGTTTTTCTCCTAAGATCATGCGTTTTTTCAGATGTTTGAACAATTAATGAAAAGGTAATTATGGGATTATTGCGATTATTTGTTGGAAATCCTACTCAACCGATGTTGTAAGATAGCTGTGCCATTCAGAAAAACAAAACTCATTGGAAACCGAATCAATTTTCTTAATTATTACCCCACAAGAAAGCTTTCTATATATATTGCGTCTTCAACACTCGTTGTCGAGATATTTTCACAATTAACAGAACTCTCACCTTGCAATTAAAGATGTATGTATTGTTCTCTTTTAGTAAATTTTCACTTTTTGTCGAGTTTTCGGGCAAACTTTTAATCTTGAAAGATTATGTCGTTTTTGGGTTTTATCATTATTTAATGGCACACGAAGTTTCATCATTGTGTAATCATTTTTCTACGTTTTTTTTTTAATTTTTCGGAAATTCGCAAACTTTCGAAAAGATGCAGAAAAATAGTCACGTTTCGGGAGCCATTCAATGATGATGAAAAACAAAATGGTATATTTTTTTGCGCCAATCCCATTAATAGTTCGCTTAAACTGTAAGAAATAAAAGTGAAAATTTTACGAGGAAAAGTAATGTGCCATTTATTCTCGTAATAGCATTTCCTAAAAACAGTTTTTTGTACATTTTCTATAATGTATCTATCATCATTATCATTAGCACTGAGAACAATCCAACAAAAAATGAGTATATCTGCTCCATCATCAGTTTCTAAAATGGAATATCAAGAGACTTTTTTGGTACCCCTCAAACTTTCTTACAAAAACTGTCTCATAGCTCAAATCTCGTGAATGTTCCAGGACACCTTGATAGTCTGGTCAGAAGGTGACAACTTCGACCTGGCCCTGAGTTTCCAAGAGAAAGCCGGTTGCGACGAGATCTGGGAGAAGATCTGTCAAGTCCAGGGCAAAGACCCGTCCGTAGAAATAACCCAGGACATAGTCGAAGAATCCGAGGATGAGCGTTTTGACGACATGTCAGACTCAGCCCCTCCAATTGAGCTTCCCCCCTGTGAACTTTCACGCCTCGAGGATATTAACGAACTCATCGGCAACTGTCTGTCCACCCCAGTCCGAAAAGAGAAGCTCGCAATGGCCCTTGAGTCTGAAGGCTACATAAAAAAGCTGCTGAATCTGTTCCATACCTGTGAAGACTTAGAAAACATTGAAGGTCTGCATCATCTCTACGATATCTTCAAAAACATATTTCTCTTGAATAAAAACGCCCTCTTTGAAGTAATGTTCTCTGAGGACGTCATATTCGATGTAGTGGGTTGTCTCGAGTATGAGCCAACTCTCACCCAACCAAAAAGACATCGGGAGTATCTCCGCCAATTAGCGAGGTTCAAACAAGCAATACCAATAACAAATGCAGAACTATTGGCTAAAATTCATCAAACCTACCGTGTCCAGTATATCCAAGACGTTGTGCTACCGACTCCAAGTGTCTTCGAGGATAATATGCTGAGTACACTGAGTAGTTTTATATTTTTTAATAAAGTTGAAATAGTTACGCTAATCCAGGACGACGAGAGATTTCTCACAGAATTGTTTCGACAATTGACTGATGAGTCAACATCAATCAGCAAACGACGTGATCTTGTGTTGTTTCTTAAAGAGTTTTGTAATTTCTCTCAGAATCTACAGCCACAGGGTAAAGAGGCATTTTATCGTACCCTTACAGCTCTTGGGATACTTCCTGCCTTGGAGATAACTCTGGCTATTAATGATGCGCAGACGAAGACAGCTAGTATAGATATTCTTACTTATATTGTGGAGTATTCGCCGAGCGTTGTCAGAGATTATACTCTTCAGCAGATTAATAATACTGAGCCTGATCAGATGCTGATTAATGTCATTGTGGCACAATTAGTTGGAGATACCGATCCTGAACTCGGTGGGGCTGTTCAACTCGCTGGGGTCCTTCGTTTACTACTCGATCCTGAGAACATGATGGCCACTGTCAATAAAACCGAGAAGACTGATTTTCTCAACTACTTCTATAAGAACACCATTGTGACACTCATCGAACCCCTTCTGGGGAATACTGTTGGAGATAAACCAGCCAGGGAGGATTACAGGACTGTTCAGCTGCTTGGGTTAATACTCGAGTTGCTCTCGTTTTGTGTGGAACATCACATGTATCAGATTAAGAACTGCATTTTGAACAAGGATCTGCTTAGGAGAATACTTATTTTAATGAAATCCACACACACGTTTCTAGTATTATGTGCGCTGAGGTTCATGCGGAAGATTATTGCACTTAAGGATGAATTTTATAATAGGTACATTATTAAGGGGAATCTTTTTGCTCCTGTGTTTGACGCTTTTGCGAGGAACAATGGGAGGTATAATCTACTCGACTCGGCGATTTTGGAGATGTTTGAGTTCATCAAATTGGTAAGTTTATGGGGTTTTCGAACTGGATGGAAGCGGTAAAATGGAACTTATTGTAACTGGGAGTGAGCTTAGAGAAAAATTTCAAAATGAATTCTTCGCAAGAATTTTCACGTCTACTTTTTGTCAATGAAAGTTATTGGTTCGTTGTTGCTGCATTACTTATCATTGAAATTAATGATTTACTAAAAAAGTTTGGAATCAATACAAGTAAGGAGGTCAATACGAGTAAGGAGGTTTCTATGGTACAAAACTAAATTAAAAAATTTAATAAAAATTCAATATTCAATTTCATAAAGGCACGTTTCACCACTTCTTTACTGAATTGATAAATGATTCATTGATTGCAGATCTGAATATTACGAACAAGAATACCATCGTGGCCACACAAAATGCGAACTTCCGATTGTTATTGTCGACGTTCATGTCTGTCTTTTTATATTATGAATTTTTATACGATGTTCTTGGTAATACTTCATTGACTTGCACAACTCAGTAACAAAAAACAATTCATTTTTATTCTTTTCGACACAGAAATATTTTCCTCTAATAGCCCCACGGCAGGGACGCAGCTGGTAAAAGTCCCAGAAAGCCTAAAATATTCCTTCAATTAAAATTTCAATTTATTGTCAATCCACCGAATTCGAGTGAATTCACCATTATAAATTGAATATTGTTATTATTTTCACTATTATTATTATAATATTAATTTATAGAATTGGAAACTGATGGAAATAAACAACAGAATTAGCCCAAAATATTCTTGCATCGTAATATTTAGGGATACAATCCTAACATTATGATACGCGATGTTCATATATTTATTTTCAATCTTTCAGGAGGACATAAAATCATTGTGCTCACACGTAGTGGAAAACTTCTCGAAGGAATTGGAAACAATTGATTATGTACAAACTTTTAAAGCATTGAAGATGAGATACGAACAACATCAAGATAAACTTAAGGATCGTGACAGAGCTACGCTTGAAAGGTGAACTATTTATTCATTATCATTCAATGTCACCGAAGAAATCCTACTAACGGTCAAAAATTTTCCCAAGTCTTCACCAGTTTTGGAAGGAAGTGTCAGAAGACATTTTTGTAGATTATTAAATCTTGCAGAAACGTCTCGACATTTTCATCTGAAATTACCTATTAATTCGTGAAAATACGTATTCCGAATTTCCTTTATGAATCTACGTAACTAAGCCGAATTCCAAGAATTCATAACACGTTAACTAAAAGTAATGAAGAGTAAAGGAGAATGTCCATGGAGTGTAATTCCCATGGAAACGTATCTGTGTAACTAATCAGAGTAGAGCAAATAAAATTGGCGAAAGAATCTTGCCATCTGATTGTCTACATTCTGTCTCCATGTGAATTCCATTTCATGGGCATTCTCCCTTATACTAACTTAAAACCGTGCTGCCACATTGGCCCAATTAAACTGTTTCGAGCCCTTTTTGATACTTTTACTTTGACTATAAACTGTTACATTCGACCCTTTTGACCGTTTTGCTACTCTGTGTCCTTTAATCCTTATGATCATTTTACTCCATTCTTTTATTCGAACCTTATTACCATTTTGTTCCATTTTCCATTTAACCTTTTGGCTCATTCTGCTGGACTCGTATAACCGATAGGCCCTTGGCTTGACCATTATAATTACGTTCCTTGTCTTTCCCATTTGGTCCTTATGACCATTAAACCTTAAGATTGTTCGATTTGAGATGCGCGTTTGGCTGAAAAAAATGAAATGTAACCATCGAGAAGGGCTCAAAATGACCAAATTGTGCCAATGTCGTATCACTCTTGCAAAATACTGTTACTCTCAGTTAACGAGTTACGTATTTTTGAAATATGGCTGAGTTACGTAGATTCATAAAGCAAATCAGTGATACGTCAGAATTCGGATCTTAATTTTTTTATTTTGGCCTTTATATTTTTACCCTTAGATTCTGACTCTTATCTTACGAAATTGATGTACCTTTATTTTCTGTCCCTTCTTGTGATCTTCATATTCTCACCCATTTTCGACCTTTATATTCTCATCTTTAACTTTTGACCTTCATCTTAATTTATTGCCTTCATTTTTCGACTCCATTTCGTATCGCCAGAAGTTGATTTAGAGTTTCATCATAATAGAGAGATCAGGAGAAAATAATTTCCCGATTATCCACCACTATATTTCCATCACTTAGGCAAAAATATTGAAATCAAACAAGTTTATTGTAATTTACAATAATCTGAAAATTGTTGGTTGAATTTTCTAGTGTACCATCAATTTTACGGAATAGTCGATACCGGCGTGATCAGAGGCAGCTTGATGAAGACGAGGAGATGTGGTTCAATGAAGAAGAGGATTTTGATGAGGGTGAGGCAGTGGTACCTGCGGCTGCTGCAGATTTAGTGCCGCCAGCGTCAGCAAAAAAGCAACCGGCAAGTCCGAACTCGGGACAGAGTCCGAATCCCATTCCAGCAGAATCGAAGAATCAACAACAAGGCCAAACTGTCCTTAATAACAACACTGCCAGTAATATTCTGGCTACACAACAGTCCCAGGTTAATAACAGCAGTAGTTTATCGACGGCTAATGAATCCTCCATTTCATCTGGAATCATTAATGCATCTAGTGATAGTGTGGAAAAACCTAGCACAACAGTTTTCAAGAAGGTAAATTTTCAGTTCTTATTATTCATTCATTTTCTATTATGTATCATGTGGTAAAAAGATAATTGCATAATTATGAAAGATGTCTACAATCAAAGAATATTATTCGGAAAATTGATTTCGCGACCCAAATGATTTTGCCAAGATCTCATAGACCGGCCAATTTCAGGGAAAAAGTCATAGGGTTGTTCTTGTAAATCATGTAATTTCCTACAATGGAAATCTTCTGTCCTTTCTCAAATCGATATGTCACTAGACAACTGTTTTGATCACTTTTTTTCATTGCTATCATCCACAAACATCTCGAGAATAAGCGATTCTATGATGAAATATCCTGAGACCTTTTTTGTAGCTGAGCAAATTTTTATTATTGAAATTTTTAGATATTTTCTTCAAAAATGGGAAATTAATGCTATAATATCGTAATTCACTCAACGTCTACCATTTTTTTTTGAATTCTCACCTATTTCTGTTAACAATTCAATCATCTCCAGGACTTATGGGAGATCCTTTCCAATAGTTCATAACAAATGTATATGATGACTGAGAGGAGGAATTTTATTGAAAAAATTCTCTTGATTTTTTTTTATTAATCAGTAGCAAGATACAGAAGATTCTGAAATATTTTTTTCATAAAAACTCAAATGGTCTTCAAATTTCAAATATTTCATTTCTAAAGAGATCTTTATTTCCTCATTATCTATTCTCATTCCCAGGGATTGGTAGATTACGAAGGCGATTCCGACGAGGAGGACGAGGATTCAGAACTCAGCCCATCGCCGAAGAGGCAGCGACTTTCATAGTAGACACAGTTGCCTTTTTACTGAAAAAATCACCATTACCATTAATTCCCTCAACAAAACAAAAACTCACTCAAGCTGATTCCAGATTGACTCCACCTTTTTTTTTCTTTTTCATATCCTTTTTTGTACTATCTCTCCTTCATGATTTCCCTTATCAACGGTTCAAGGCTGAAAATACTGCTTCAAACGACAAAAACATGATTTGAACAATTAATACCAATCTATCGAGGTGCAGACCTCGATTTATTGACTGAGAACGAACAGGAAGGATCATTATTGTTTTCCCTTCAATGTAATATGTATAGTAGAAGTCTAATTGCCTGTCCGTACGAAATTTTGTACAATTTAATTGAGGAAACAAAAAACAAATCAATTTCTTTTTAATAAAAAAAAATTAAAAAAAATATAAGTAAAGAGAAACCACAATATGGAGCCGCGTATATTTGGAGATGAAAAACGCATCAATAGATTTAACGAGAGTGAATGAACTGTAGAAAAGAAATGAATCAGATATAACAAGGTAATTATATGAGTTTGTAAGACAAACAAGGAGATGAGCGAGTAAAAAATTGATAAGAAAACTTTAGACTATCTTGGATAAGATAAATACTTATTTATGCGCAATCATACGCCTATGTTGTGTGAAGCGAATAGTGAATTTTTGAAGAGAGAAAAAAGCAATTAGTAGTTCCCATTTTTTCCGTTTTTAATGTGTCCTACAAGGTGAATAAATTCATGTTCTTTAAATTAAATCGAGTAAGGATTACAGAATGAAATGAATAAACATGATTAATATACTTGCATGGCGGCAATTATACGTGAATTTTTCATACTATTGTTTATTGCAGCAACGAATCCTGGTAAGGATGATGGGGGGTTTAGGTAGTTTATTTATTATTATTACTATTCTTCATTTCACTATGGTGGAGCATGAATGAAGGGTTTGAAGAACTTTTATAGATGGAAATACGGATTTAATGATTGGGGGGAGTTTTCTTTCTGGCTCATGGATAAGGAGACAGGAAAAATTCCGGTTTTTGGGCTTGCCAATCAATTTATTCTTGTTCATACGGAAGGAGGAGATGATTTGGGGATTCTAGGCAAGTTTTCTGGAAATAGCTTGAGACAGAAAAGCGTATGAGGGAAAACGTGTGGAGAGCTTTTTTTTTTGAGGAAGAAATTTAAGGCGACGAAAAGTCTTCAGGTGTTTTTTTCTTTTGCTGAAATGATTCGTTACCGAGGCTATTTAACAATGAGCAACCATCGTTGAATTTAAGTCCAATGTAAAATTTTTGATACCGAGTTCATTATTCCATTAACGTGTAATTTTAGAGTAAAATGGCAAAAAATATCTTTTGTAGGGGGAAAAATTTGCAACGGAACGTGTTTTGTGACATCTTTCTCTAGAGTTGATAGTTAACGAGATGATGGTAGAATTACATCAAGTAGAAAGGATTGACCAATCGAATTTTTTGTTTGTCAAATGCGTGAGTGAATGTCACTGTTCAGTAATTTTGTGGGAAAATGTAAAAAAATATTTTATATAGATGATGGAATTCTCTACAAAACTTATCTTCTGATATTTTTCTGTAAACCACTTTTTGTCAATGCGCCAATTACTTTGCATTTTCGTTTTAAAAACATCTTCCTTTCAATTGAAATTTCAGTGCATTTTATGAAGTGTTGGCTCCATCGTGGAATTTCAATTAAATAATCTCATAATGATTATAAATAGAGGTTCAAAAGAATTTTCTATTCATCTTCATCCATTGGTAATGACTCAAAACATTTTGCGCTGCTCCACGGTATGAGCCTGTAGGAAGATCAAATCCCAAAAATTTCTAAATCTAAGAAAAAAAAATCGAAATTATAAACTTAAATCTGGAGTGAAGATTGTAAGCTAGTGTACAGATTTTTTAACTGGTTTTATTACTGTAGGGATCTGTTATAAGAAAATATCCAATTCGTATACCCCACCGCCAGAGGACGAATTTCAATGAATTAACGTAATAAACGTAACAAGTCAAGTGGAACATCTTCCTTAATTCTCTAGTTGAACCGATCTCATCGATAAAAGGGGATTTTGGATGAGAGTGTCTAGAGACCTTTCTTGTAGTAGTTGATAACATCGTCCGCAAAAAGCGTCTCTCAACATTTTCATTTGAACTTGAAAATTACTTAGATAATTCCATAATTGACAAAATCAACATAAATCTGCTTGTTAATTTTTATCACTTCACTACTGAATTAGCTAATGAAGTATGTACATAAGCAGAATTTGAACGAACAAATGAGTGATAATCTTGACGGCAACGTAATAAAGACCAGCATGTAGAGGAATTAATGAATCATAATTACGTATGAACATCACTATAAAAAACCCGCAGAAAAGATGAGTGCAACGATTCAATTGATTAAATGAAATTCGGTGAAACTCAAAATGGTGGAGAATCAACGATTGTATTAATAAACGAAACAAATTATTTTCACCGGAGGGGAATTAATTAATCATCTAGAAACGAAAAATATCTTTCGCCGTAATTCATTGTATTTTCGTGCAAAATGGCTCAGTAATTGTTGTAAGAAACTCTCTTTGACATAATAATCACGATAATAACAGAATAATATTAAACAATGAATAGTAATGATGATAAATATAGTTATCATTGACGATATGATACGTATACATAATATGTATTAATGGAAGAATTCGGAAGTGCAAAAATCGAGAGAAATAAACAGAGATTACGTGGAACACAAGCCAAGTATCGATGTACATCAATAAAGGATGTTTATTTTTGTAAATAATCATTAATTATCACAACTAATTCCTTGCCTTAATGGAGATACAGCAATATTCAATATTTATTACTATTGGAGACTATGAAAGAAATTTAAGGGTTCGGAGAGGAATGAATTTCATTGGCTTGGCCTAAGATACTTTTCAAGGTTATTATCTATATTGAACAGTGATTGGACAACACTGAAACATTTCGCACGAACGTCTAACGGCTGATGATAAATTTTCTGATGTCATAACATGAATCCGTAGTGAAGTGGTGAAGTGGAGAAGATGAGTTTGGAAATTTTTTAGTAGTTTATTTGAGTGATATTTTGCAAACTTGTGGATTGGGAAAACTGCGTCTATCAAAATTTCTTGGTGAGGAATTCGGTTTGGCATACTTTATCACCGATAGAACATTTTCTCCATAAATGACCTATTATACACAATGAATTCCTTTTATTTTTCATCTTTGATGTTTTGCATTAAAGTCTATCACATCATGTCAGTTATACATTGTACAATTTGAATTTGTAAATGTTTGAATTATTGTGCGCAATTTAACATGTATAATCCAAGCATGTGTAATTTCAGAAAAACACAAAATCCATAAAACTCGGGCTCGGATTGGTGGATTTTATTGTTCTTAAATTCCGAGTGCTTCAATTATACCTTCAATGTTCAAATTGAACATTCACGAACTTGAATTATGCAATGTGGGATTCAGATTGCGCAATGTCTCATTCGATTGGTACATTTCAATTGAGTAGAATGCAATATGTATCTCGTGTGGTTAGGATGTGAGGATTACAATCGCTGTTGACAAAATCTCAAATTTAAAATATGAAATGATGTGCCAGAAAATTAAGGAACTCCGTTGTGTGCAATAGATCATTTTGCCGAGAAAAGACCATGCTAGTGTCAAAATTTGCCTTTAGTTCTCGGGAAATTATTGGAACAATTGCATAATTAGGCTGAGCAGATTCGACAACTTGAATAGATCGAACCAATCGATGACAGGAGTTTGTCAATTATGCAAATATGTCATTAATTATCCAATTTAGGGGAAATGAGCTCATGAAATTTTCTACGAAATGTTTCTCCTGACATTTTTCTCTAAACCTCCCTGGGATGCACCATTGTCTCAACTCATGTTACAATTGAACTATTCACATAAATGAATGCATGGGTACAAATTTTTTCATATTTCACAAAAGATAAACGAGCGATTTGAATGATGAGCAATGATAACTGAAGCTGCATAAGTGGCATTAAAGTAAAAGTATCGTAGAGGAAAGCAATATTTGCATTTTGATTCATCATTTATTAATTTGTTAATTAAAGTAATATGAAGTGAATAATCGTTTCAGAGGGAATAAAAAAATTCTTAAGACGTTAATGAATATATCTGAATCGCTTTATTTTATGTAAGTATGTGGTAAGGCAAGAAATACAAGGATTTTTGTAAATATATGACCAAATTTGAGGAAATAACATAACAAATACTATGAATTTTCCTTTCTCTTTCGTTTGATTATAATGAAAGGTATATATGGTTTTCTCTACAAATCTATTTGTGTTCTATATGGAAAATATGATGATGATGAGTAGAGAGTGATATGAGTGAGTGTTTTATGAGTAAAAGTGTTGTAGAAGTGCGAGAAAATATTTAATTATAATAAATTTAAATTTAGAAGAAATTCAATGAATATCAAATTTCATTTATAATTCTCAACATGCAATTAGAATTTCATTGTGAACGTTGAAAATAATTCAAAGAAAATTTTAATTGGAATCTTAATTACAGAGAACTGGAAGGTGGGTCAGAAATATTGTATACATATTTTGTGAATATGTCTAAAAGTAATGTTTTTGAAATTCTCTATTAAAAAAATCTCCCGATATTTTCATTTAAGCTCAATAGATATTTATTCTTTATGCAGATAGCTGTTTGAGCAAAATCAGAATGCTTTTTTGCCACTATTAAAATTCTGCACAAAAGGTCACTTAACATTTTCTTCTAAAATGGATGATCAAGAGAAGTTACTCCATATTTGAAGGGTAATTTCTTGTTTTACAATTTTTTATTCATTACTTAAAGCTCGGCTCCATTATCTGCGGAGCGTTATCTGAATTGAGTTTTTTGTTCCATTTTTATCTTGAAATTTCAACTCTATGTTCCATCGCTCAGAGACACTCAAAAATTCTGATTTCAGATTGGAAAAACGGTTAAAAAATTCTAAACATTTTTAAAGGGCGGTTTTAATTAATATTGAGCCATGATTTCAACAGAGGAGATACGAATAATGTATAATTACCGTGGCAAATGAGGGCCTGTCAGTCACCACCATGGGGGAGGAAAAACGAAATAATAAATCCTTTGGCACACCGTAACAAGACGATTGTACTAAAAAAGGCTCTTTGACAAAATTTATAATATTTTCAAAAAATTTTTCATCCCACTTTTACGATGAATTACCAATTACTTACGTCAATCTCCTCGATTAATAATTGTATTAGCGTTCAGCTGTCACTTTTGACGGGAATTGAAAACATTGGAAAATCGCTTTCTTCCGTTTTTTGCGCCCCCGACAAAAGTCACAATTGATAGTACAATTTTCAATTACGGAGATTGGTGTAAGTGATTAGTAGTTCATCGTAAAAGTGTGATAAAAAAATTCGTAAAAATATTACAAATTTTTGAAAGACCTTTTCGTATAGTCGTCTGGTTGCACTGCGCCAAAGGATTTAATATTTCGGATTTTCTCCCCCCCCCCCCATGGGGGCGACTGACAGGTCGTCATGTTCCACGGTAATTATACATTATTCATATCTCCTGTATTAAACTGATTTCTCAATATTAATTAAAGATGCTCTTTCAAAATATTCAGTTTTTTTTTACCTTTTTCTCAATCTAAATTCATAATTTTTGGGGGTCTCTGAGTGACGGGGCATCGAGTTGAAATTGCGAGATAAAAATCGAACAAAAAAAGCAATCTAGATAATGTTCGGCAGGTAATGGAGATGAGCCTTTAGTTCAATAATTATTGAATTCAGGAGAAAATTTTAACATTAAAATTTTTTGATAATCACACAAAGTAGTCGGTAATTACTCCAAATGAAATTTATAAATATTAAAGTACGACTGTCTCCTTCCGAATATCCAATATGCTAAGAATGGGAATTTCTCTGTTAAATAAATTCCCATTCTCATTTGACTATTGAAAAACGCCCTGAACAATCCGGACCACCAGAATCGAGTCTGCAGAAGGTATTGATGAACGAACAACTGAAAATTGAGTATAAGTCTGCTGTAAGTGGGCATGGGTTCCTCAGAAAACGTGAGTGAATTATTATTATAGGATACTGCAGTTGATATCAAGTGATATGTCATGACTTTATAAGCATGAACGTCGATAAAAGGATTTATGGGCCATAAACCCTTGAGCAGAGCTGTGCTCATTTCGTTAAAGTGCTTTGTGTTCTTGGCAAGATTTGGCATGAATACTGCTTCCAATAGTCTTCTGCAGAGAGCTTTTGTATCGTCGATGCTTCCATTACAGAGATTGAACCTGTAATGAAGAAAACAGATTGAAAAATAGAATTAATAAGGAGAGAAATAAAACTGAAGTAGAATATATATAGGTGAGGGACAAAGTTTTGTATGTGATTATCTTCGTAATTATTGATGGGAGATCAAATATCAAGGAAATTTTTTAACTGGAAAATGATTCATTCATAGAAACAATTTGATTGATATTGTGTCCTAAAACTATAAGATCGATATAATTATCGATTTTAGGAGAATGAATAAGCATCTTTTCTGTTGAAAATTTTCTGATTTATGAAAAAAGGCATGCAACATTTATTTATAGAACAACCCGTTAAGAAAATATTTGCACAACCAACGTATCGTCTCCGTATAGACAAAGGGGCATAAGTGGTGTGTATAAGTATAGCTGTTACGCCCCTTTGGCTATACGACGACCATATGTAGTCACTTTCAACAGTTTTATTTTCATAAGTAAAATCGTTTTGACTAATTTTTATTCCACCTTTCGTCTGTGCCTAACATATGACCAATGACTCTCCAGAAGTGAAGAAGTCCATCAGCTTCTTTATCACTCATGACAATTCCCAGAGGTTCTGCACAAAGTAAACTGAATCCCATGAAGCCGAATTGAGTCAGAGCCATATCTCTTTGGGATATCCTCCCAATTCCGACTTCAAAGCAACGACGAGAGGCGATGCAGTGTTTCCTTCGTACATTGCTCACCGATTCGAAGAACCTGCAATCAAATAAACAATTTCATTGAACATCAAATAAATGGAATCGATCATTCTAGAAATGCATAATCTCGTCGAAAATAGTGTGAAGATTATTTTGCCAATATCCCGGAGGCAAATTTCTTTACAGGAAAGTCAATTTTCTTCACCAGAGATGTCGTCTGATATTTTTTTCTACACTTATCATGATATTTGCAAACAATAATCTATAAAGTAATGGAAGGTTAAAGAATTCAAGTAAAAATTCAATTATTTTTCAGATATTTCTGGAATTAGTAAGTTTAGCATAAAAAAAATCCCGTGATATCCTCTACACTGAGAGAAGAAAAAAAAATGTTTCGAACAAGTCTTGTTTGAACAAAAAAATCACAAGTTGATAATTGTCAAAATAGAAATCCTTTCATTGATACAAATGAAAGTTTTAATCACTAGGCGAGACGCGCGCTTGCCAGGCTGCATGAAATTGATTCGTCAATCAATTGTTTAAATTCGACTAATTCTTGACTTCATTAAGGCCACTGAATATTGGCGAGAATGACAACAATCCTTCACTAAAACGCTGAAGGATTGATCAAGTGGATGTAGTGAGAAAAATCACATGTCATTTCAAAGATTTACTTGACATCTTCGAATTGGTATATAATAAACCCTCATTGCTTAAGTGCAAAGATACAATCAAGGATGAAAAGAGCGAATTTCAGGGTGTGACATGTGTGACGTTCAAAAGAGAAACAATCTCCAATAACTTTATGAAAATTCAACCAAATTGCATTCAATACATCACAATTTGAAGGATCAATATGCCCTTCAAAATGGTATATCAATCTTTCGATTGATTTGATGCAAAAGAAAAGAGAAAAACCAACCAAAGTCGATTTTGAAGGAAAATCACGAAAAACCGATTTTTGCCTAAAAGTGCTATAGTTTAATGAAAATTGATCAGGATGGAATGATTCACGTGTCAATTTGAAGCTGATGGAATAGGCTTTAGAATGAGTATAAAACATAAGGTTCATCAGACAGGAAGAGAGACATTAGCGTGAAAAACCGAAAGAGGACAAGCGTCACGGTCGCGGATTGTTCTATGGGGGATAAATGATGGCTCTGCTTCCAATAAGGAAAGTTACATAATAGGTATAACACCGTCATTATTATTCAATTAAAAAATTACTTTCTTATCTTTAAGAATTGAATAGTCGAAACGCAAAACTACTCTGCCTTGTTTCGTATAACACGAATATTTATGGCGGGCAAAATAGGTATGGTAGTATAAAATAGCGAATAGGTAGTGCTAGAAACGGGATTTCTTGTTTACACAGAAAATAAATATTCTTAGGGATAACTAAATCTATGTTTACCACAAAAATTTGTCATTTCAGGATCATCTTCGAATGTTTAGCAAGGGATTTTTTATTCTTGATAATTTTCAGCTTGTAATTGTTTTTTTATGTAAAACAAGACTTGTCTGGAAACATGTTTTTTTGTCGCTCTTTATAAAACGGTCTTCTAAAATTTTTATTCAAACTCGATAGTCATGGGCATGCTTCAATTTCCTATCAATCTAGATTGATCACATTATAAGCGAAACAATGAGTAAATTCATCATCTGATTCGAAGGAGTGAAAAAACTCAAGAATTCCTTCGCAAAAAGGATTATCAATAAATTTATTTACTTGATATTTCGATTTGGTATACTCTTATACCAAATGCATGTATGCAATATCGTTGCAGCGTATCGCCGAAACGCAGCACATGGGGTTCCACTCTGCTTAGTAAACCGAAGAATATCAAGAATAGAAGGTACGGCCAGCAATACCAACAATCCTGATAATTTTGCAATCATCATGGTGAATATGTTCTTTTCGAACACTTCTTGACCCAATCGAAATTTCTCATCATCGAAATAATCAGGAACTGCAATTGTGGAGGATTCTCCATCCGCTGGAACTTTGGAGCCCTCCTCCAGGAGGGAAGTCAATCGTTTCTCAATGTCATCTTTGTCTAAATAGAAAAGTCCCAAAATGAAAGTAATGAAAAAATAACAATTATGATTTCGATTCAAAAATGTTATTAATTTTGCGCAGAGTGCAGCTTTTATTGAATCTCGGAATTGAAGGTTGAGGGATGCCTCGCGATACGAAGATTTTCTTTCAGAGAAGAATGAGAGCAACGAAAAAGGTTATTATTGAAAAGTTTCCAATATTCTTCAGTTCCGAAATATTCACTGAATGTACGCATTGCGAAGCGAAGTCGATTAGGTTCACCTCACTACTTCGTTCGGATGTCAACTTCTTGCTGAATTACTCGGAATTGGGGGGAAAATGGTGGGTTTCACACAAGACTTTCATTTGTAGGTAAGAGAATAAAACTATCAGGCTTAGAAAAAGAAAAACTTTATTTGTAGCAACTGCAAACTTCATTTCACTTTACAAAAAAGCACATAAAAATTAACATATTTCCCATAGGTTTGAAGTAGAGGAGGGTGTGCCTGTACCGCCCACCTAAGGGGAAATGCCAGTTTTATATTTTATATTTCAACTTGAGTATAAAAAAACGTATTTGTGAGACTTCTTCAACTATTGAACTCGTTATTCTCGAAGTGTAGACGACTAATTCTCCTTAGAATCCACAAAATTGATTGAAAATAAAAGAGAGCCTATTGAGCGGTCTATCCGCCGTCGGGTAATACCGCTCGGCACGATTCCAATGCCGCTCATAGGATTTTGCGCAGGGTTGCCAGCTGGCGACCCCTGCTCGTCACTGAGTCTGCTTAGAGAAATCTACTTTTTCAGCTGAAAGTCACCAGATTTTTTTTCAATGAGATGATATTTATTAATAAATATTTTTCGTATATATGTGACATCCGTCAGAAAATTCATTTTAATTCATTTTCTTACGTCGTCATTCAATTATCTCAGTGATAGAAGCGACTTTTGAAACCCAAATTATCTTCTGTGACGAGGGAAAGTGACCCCCTCGATGTTGGGAATATTTCGGCTGCACACATCTGTGAACGATAAAAATGTTCCCAACGTCGAGTTTCTCCTATATTAAGGAGATATCAGCTGTGCAATATCAGATGCACTGTAAACATTTGAGTCTAGTCTCGTCTCCTTAATCATGTACTTTCCACGTGTGACCGTAAATTTCAATAAACACTGGACTCTTGAACCGGAAAACTGTTGATAACAAATTCTAAGCGTGGGTCCAAATTTTGTAACTCCCACGACAAATATTTGATATAAAAATAGAGTAACGATTTCGTTTCCCACATGGAGGAAATGACATAAACATTGACGAACATGTGACACAAAAATAGTAAAATGCATCATACAACAGAATGATTCTTTTATGAATAATTTTCCATTTCGGATATTAATTAAACTATCATAATTGTTTAAGAAATATTATCAACGTGGGAAAACCACAAAATAATTAAAGTTTAAACAATATTTTTATGTCATTGAATTATTATTGAATTACTATTAGATTACTATTTTTCTTCAATGAATTATAATTTATCATAACATTTCATGAAATTTATCTGAATTGTTTCTAAAAAATTAAATAACAAAGATGTTAACGCTAAGTTGAAAATAAGAGATAAAAGAGAATTGTGGAGGGAATATATGGGCATTCCTAAAACAATTTTCATTGGTTGTTGGGGAATAGAAAAGACCGCCTACACCCCAAAAACATCTTCATGTAGAGAGATGGAGTTGATCTCGAAACAAGGAGATTTCAAACCACTGGAGTGGGAAATTTCGACTAGAGTCATTTGTAATTGGTCCCCGAAATTTCCCTATGCATTCTGAGGACACACCCTCCTAGATAAACTATAAAGACTTGTGCGCGATAGCAGCACGACAGTTACAGTTCCGATTGCATTTTGTAGTCATCGCTACAGTAGTAGTAGTAGCTCATATCTGAGAGTTAGTATACTCCAGTTTCTTTTGGACACAGTTCCAATTTTATTATCGACCTATTAAGGCGATATTTCGGGTTTTTCGCGACCTTTAATTTTCATATAGTCTTGGATGACTATTTAATTTCCATTTTAGTCTTTCGTGACTAAATTATTTTCTGAAATCCCAAGTCTTGTGACATTTTTAATTATTTTATTCATTTAAATAAAGAATTTAATCCAACGTCTTAAATTCAGTGCGGCATTACTTTTAACCACATACAAAATACTTTACGACTGAAAGCAGAGCAGTGAATGTAAGTCGAATGTTGTAGTTATACTTTTCTACTTGTTTTGTTAAAATATAGACTCTATTTAGTCACTTTAAAGTTATTCAAAATTCTTTTCATTTTACTCCAAGTGAACCTTTCCAACCTTTGATTCCAAACCTTTTTGGGGTTTAGAAAATTGAAGTAAAAGGGGACCTTTGTAAATGGGTTTTGTGCTTGAATTCTATTCCTTAATTTCGAGACGATCTTTGAATTTAATCTTGTTTCTTTGGTTCAATATATTGAATTTTAATTTAATAAAGTTGTGTCAAGTAACCGATTCTTGACGTAACATATAATTTTTTGTTTATAAAATTTAACCTTAAACAAAAACAATTAGATGCTATTTCACAGATAAATGATGCTGGAGAACATTTTACACTGGAAATTAATAATATATGTTCCTGAGGTTTCTTCCTAAATTGAAAACTGTTGAAACTCGTTCAGAACATCAGACAGGTCATCATTATTACTCTCCTGCAAATTTTTATCGTTCTTGTACGTAGCATTCGGGCCTATAATCTTCACCACCTGCTTTGGCACCTCAAAAGAGTGACAACACTTCTGATCTCTCCTCAAACCGTAGCGAATCGAAAGGATAGCATTCACTGTGCTGGGAATGAGACGACTGCGCAACTTGGTTTTTACTAAATTCATCTGGCTGAAGACTATATTTCGGCGTTGGAAATGGGCAAACTCAGCAATCTGAACGCCAATTTCACCAGATCGTCAAAAGTATTCATCCCACAAGCATCAGTGTATCGAGAGACCTCCACCCAGAATTCTTCTGAAGACTTATCTGCATTCAACCATGTCTGATTCGATAAATTAGACCACTGAGTCTCGATTTTTGAGATAATTGCATCATTGACTTCAAATTCTCGAGCTAATGATGTAATAAATCATTTATGAACTCGAGACTTGAGTGCTTCAGAGGGATGCAGCAAATTCATCTTCTCCAGCAGAGTGAAATTTGATGGCAATCTGTTTGATGCAATAACTTTCTTGGCTTGCTCATCACACTTAGCCTCCCTCAAGGCTTTCTCGAATGCATACCCCAGATAGGGACTAGGATCCAGATGCTTGGAGATGTCATAAACGAAAATGTTTATTTTTCTCGATGGAATAAGAACTCTTGACGAGATAGACTTGAGCAGTTGCTGAAGATTTTCCAGAAGCTTCGACGGGTCGGCTGATTGAGCCTCGAAGGCTTTATTGACTACCTGAACTTCCCTGACCACATTATACACATACGTCAAATAAACTTCATTCACAGGATCCTCGTACATTTTATGTAAAACTTCGGCAGTGTAACACCCCTCTTGCTGTCGAAGAGTTGAGTGACTGAATCAATGATACGTCTCACGAATTGCGTACTCCAAATGTCTTGGTAATGTTTCTGCGGTAGCAGCTGACACCGCCAACTGAAGAGAATGGCAAATACATCTGAATAAGACGAGCGATGGCACTTGAGAGCTGGATCTTTGACCCATTCTGCTCGATATTTTTGTGCATATGGAGTCTTCGCCATAATTTGAATTAATTTTCAACGCACAATACCGGTGTATGGGGTTTTCCCGCGTTGAAATTTTTCAGGCACTTTCTGTTACCATTGGAGCTCTACCACCATTGTTTGGGACACTGACGAAAGCCTTAAGGNGTAGGTAGGCTGGACGAGTTCTGGATCCAGCTTCAGCCGATCGCCACCTGGCGGCGCCACCGTCGCGGAATTTTCTAGACAGATGACGTCATCGATGAATCACCTCATCAACTCGGGGGCGTGGTGGGGGTACTTCCTGAGTCCTGTTGGGACTTGTATGGAATATGATACTGGTGGCGGCACCACCGTCATGGAGTTTTCTAGATGGATGACATCTTCGATGAGTCATCGACTCGCGTAATGGGGGAATCCCTCTAAGACCTTTTGGGACTTGTATGAAATATAATGACCTGTTGAAACTTGCATGAAATCGGATATTGGCGCCACCGTCGCGGAAGGTTCGAGACGGATGACGTAATCGATGAGTCATCGACTTGCATGGTGGGGGAACTGTCCTGGTGGGACTTATATGAAATATAATACTATGAAAACCTGTGGACACATGGATAAAATTGGATATTGCCGCAACAATCGCGGAAATTTCGAGATGAATGACGTCATCGGTGAGTCACTCCGGCTGATTACTCATTTATTTGCATGGTGTGGGAACTCCCCGTAAGTCCTAAACATGTGCAAATATTTAACAACATTTGCAAATATTTTGCA
Organism: Diachasma alloeum; assembly: GCF_001412515.2. NCBI lineage: Eukaryota > Metazoa > Arthropoda > Insecta > Hymenoptera > Braconidae > Diachasma > Diachasma alloeum. The sequence goes on along the minus strand of NW_021680682.1, from coordinate 242,077 downwards.
AACATTTTACATAATTTGCAAACCTTCTGCAAAAATTTTGTAAACATTTGACAACATTCTAAAACATTTTCAAACGTTTGACAACATTTTCCAAACATTGGAAAACATTTGCAAACATTTACAAACGTATGCAAACATGTGTAAATATGCGAAAACGATGGTGAAATCTTTTCAAGATGAATGACACCGGTGAGTCACTCAGACTGATAACTCATCGATGTGCGAGGTGGGGGTTTCCTGTAAGTCCTGCTGAGACTTGTACATTCGAGAAGGATGACGTCATCAATGACTCATCACGCGGTGGGTGTGCTTCCTAAGACCTGTTGGGACTTGTATGAAATATAATGACCTGTTGAAACTTGCATGAAATTGGATATTGGCGCCACAAGCTGTAGAAGGTTCGAAACGGATGACGTTATCGATGAGTAATCGACTCGCATGGTGGGAGAACCGTCCTGGTGGGACTTGTATGAAATATAATACTATGAAAACCTGTGAACACATGGATAAAATTGAATATTGCCGCCACAATCGCCGAAATTTCGAGATGAATGACGTCATCGATGAGTCACTCGGGCTGATGACTCATCTTCTGGACCAAAACTACGCCACCAGGTGGCAGCACGGTCGGGGGAGAATGTTCTCGAAGGATGACGTCATCCTGAACATTCGAGAACCAGGTGGCAGCACGGTCGGGGGGAATGTTCTCGAAGGATGATGTCATCCTGAACATTCGAGAACCAGGTGGCAGCACGGTCGGGGAATGTTCTCGAAGGATGACATCATCATGAATATCTGGGGATGACTCATTGTTATGCGGGGTGGGGATATCTCATAATTCCTGTTGAGACTTGTGCTTGATGGAATATGTAGTGGGGATAAGTCGTTATTCTTGTTCGCTATATAGGATATAATGTTTTCAATATGTTTCAAACATGTTTCAAATGTTTTCAATATGTTTCAAACATGTTTCAAATGTTTTCAAAAAAGTTTCGAAAATGTTTCAAAAATGTTTCAAGTGTTTTCAAAATGTTTCAAACAAGTTTCAAATCTTTTAAAAATGTTTTAAAGAAGTTTCAAACAGTCTTGTGAATTTTTCAAACAATCATTCACTCAACCACCACCAGGTGGCACCACCATCATTAGTGAGTCATTGATGACTGATCAACTGGCGCATGGTGGGGGTACCTCCTGATTCCTGTTGGAACTTGCATGAAATATAATACCATGATGAATCATCATGTAATAGGAGGAAGATATCAATTATTTCTTTCTCGATTGATCTCGAACATTCGCCAAGGATCTCAAATGTTCTGAGATGAGTCATAAGCTACCATAAGGTTGGGGGATCCCTATATAACGCGTACCATCTGCACAGTCCACATTCAATTCGAGTCACAGTTCTGTCAGTTAAACCTCACAACGTATCGAAAAGGATGACCTCATCGATGACTCATCGACTCGCGTGGTGGGGGGAATCCCTCTAAGACCTGCTGGGACTTGTATCAAATATAATGACCTGTTGAAACTTGCATGAAATTGGATATTGGCGCCACAAGCTGTAGAAGGTTCGAGACGGATGACGTCATCGATGAGTCACTCAGGCTGATGACTCATTTACTTGCACGGTGGGGGAACTCCCCGTAAGTCCTAAACATGTGCAAATACTTAACAACATTTGCAAACATTTTGTAAACATTTGCAAACATTTGGCAACATTTGCCAACATTTGACAACATTTGTAAACATTCTGTAAACATTTGCAAACATTTGACAACATTCGCAAACATTTGGAAACATTTGACATTTTGCAAACATTTTGCAAACATTTGACAATATTTGCAAATATTTGGCAACATTTGCATACATTCTGCAAACATTTGACAATGTTTACAACATTTTGCAAACATTCGACAACATTTGCAAACATTTGACAACATTTGACGACGTTTGCAAACATTTGTACACATTCTTCGAAGATTTGCAAATATTGGACAACATTTACAAACATATGCAAACACGTGCAAATATGTGAAGCAATGGTCGAATATTTTCAAGATGAATGATATGGGTGAGTCACTCAGGCTGATAACTCATCGATGTGCGAAGTGGGGGTTTCCCGTAAGTCCTGCTGAGACTTGTACGTTCGAGAAGGATGACGTTATCGCGGAAGGGGGGGGGTCCCTTAGTCCTGTTGGGACTATATGAAATATATTGACCGGTAAAAACTTGTATGAAATTGGATATTGACGCCACAAACACGGAACTTTCGAGATGGATGACGTAATGGATGAGTCATCGGTTCGTGGGGTGGGGGTGACGGCTGAGTCCTGTTGAGACTTGCATGAAATAGGATACGCGATTGGCCTCGAATATTTTCTATGGTTCCCGACTGTTTCATGATGAATCATCCATTGGGAGTTGGAGTGGGGATAACTCGCGTACTCTGCACGATACACACTCAATACAAAGTCAAGTTCAGTTTACTGCATCTCAACTCGTAGCGTGAAGTTTAACTCATAGTTTTTGAAATTGATTTAATATCGTTTTCAATAGTTTTACAATTCTTCCAAATTTGCTAGTACTCAGATTGCTCGAGATCATGATCGTTTCAGACGTCGAATAAGTTCATGTGAAGAAATATTGAACCCTATATTATCAAAACAACATAGACAAGCGCCTTTTGAAACTCGTTTCACATAGTTCTAAGTTATGTTTTATGAGAAGAGGATGTATATAATAATAAGATCAGCTCAGTTCCACCGTATTGTCTCACGGAAGATAATGTAGTGTCTCACGGAAGAAAATCGCTCGAAATCATGATCTTAAACGTTGAATAAGTTTTCATGAAAGAATATTGAATGCTATATTAGCAGAAAAATATAGACGGAATATATTTAATACTCATTTTAAGATAACTGTATGATAATTGTAAGAAAACAAGTATAAATAAAACAAAAACGCTTCGTTAAATGTTGAAAAAGTTTATTCATTTATTCAAATTTGTACGTGATTAGCATTACTATCATTATTATGAGAAACAATCTGAGAATATATATAATTACACAAGTGCTTCGAAATAACCCCAAGGTAGAGTATCTGTTGTATGGAGTGAAATCATACGTTTAACATTTTCCCAACTCAAAACGATCTTCTGCTAGCAGATTGTGTGCACCTCATTTTTTGTTGCTCTGGATTCAATACTGATTCCTGATAATGTGCTCATTACCAAAAAGACAATTTTTATAATCATTGAATGTGCTTTTCCTGAGTGTAGCAGCTTTAACACCTTCAGGTTTCTTCCTAGCTTTTTCATCATTCAACATCCTAAATGCATATGTTTTGGCTCGTAGACCTACAAATTTAACCGTAATTCGACCATTATTCTCGTTCTTCATGAGTCCTAATTCTTTCTTGTTTGCGAGCGGCATTCTATACTCATTATTCTCTTTATAGTCAGATGCATTGAACATGTGCATGAACTATCTCCATCGGTATATATGAGTTTTGCTGAATCTTCAAATTCACACTTAACGTAGTTCTGATAGAAGTTATATATAATCGTTTATGATAAATCGAGGATCATAAATCCAATATGGATAGGTTTCTTGAAATATACGGATGTTCCATTCATTCATTATCATCAAACACCATACAGCTATGGAAATTGAATTTTTCTATCAATGCTTTTGTTCCATATCGACCACTCCAATGTGTGAAGAGCTTGATATCTTTCTGTTTTCTCGCATTTTCCATAGTTTTTCCGAATACAGCATTATTTATCAAATTATCCAAGTTCTTCTCAACTTCACTTTTGACTATTGTCTTTTCATAGTATTCAGATCAATGTAAGATTCCAACGAGGGCTTCTGATTGAATGTCAAAACAAGATGAATATGCTTTAGTTTTATACCAAGAGCTGTGTATTGCTTCAAGTTTACGTAATGTATCACATACTTTTCTTTCGGGAAGAGGGTGGTCGCTAATTTAGTATGTTTGCTCTCTGGTGGGATGAAATATTCGGGACAGAGCGGAAAATCTTTATATAGTTCATGCAATTTTTGACGACATTCCAAATCAACTTCAAGGATATATCCGACTGGAGAATCATCTGCAGCAATTAAAATGTCTACAGAACCAGTTGCAGCCCATTTAAATGAATCACATGGCAAACTGATACTCATAGCGGCCCCATATACATTGCTCACATCATAATACATCAAATATGATGTTTCTGACGAGGGATCATAACATTTCTCACCCATGAATGGATTATTAGCATGGGCATATGGGTTTAAACATTGTGATATTCCACCTCTAATACCTTTTTCAATGAATAATATCATTTCTGGATCTGTAAAAAGCTCTAAATTCACCTCCGTATATTTCAGCATAGCATCAAAGGCTAATCTACGTGTTGTATAATAATGCAAAGGGTCTAATTCATAAGTGCAAAGACAATTACGACGGAAAATTTGAAAAGTCCCAACTAACAATAAGAGATTAGTTTGTAGGTAGAGATCTGAATACTCCCTCAATGGTTTGATATTGAATGCACTCCAAACATTAAGAGCATATTGATCATCTTGATCAGATATCTGCTCATCAGTCAGTTGAGAGTGAAACCCTTCTTTTCCAGGCAATTCGGTTTCATTCAATTTACCCCAATCATCCACATGTGGACGTCCGCATGAAAAAGGACCACTTTGTTGAAATAATGTTATGTATACTCTGATAATATTGATAATATTTCGCACATTTTGAGCACAAAATGATCTTCATGGGGTCAAAAATGACGTCGTCGGAGAAGATGGAAAAAAAATTTAACATTGGTGCAAATGGCAGTTGCTGAGACAAAAACGTGAATATCTCGGAAACTAGAATCCTTTTTCATGTGGACGTCCACATATATTCAAAGGGAAATACCACCTTTCTACTCGACAGATTGAATTTAGTAGAATCAGGTTGATATTGTCTTGTTATTTCTTTAGGATCGTTATCAAGTTAATTCGCTAATCTCTCACGACTACTACCCATGTATGATGTCCAGAATTTTCGTAGGAAAATTAAATGAAAAATAATATATATATAGACATAATGCCAATTAATAAGTCAAATAATTGACGAAACATTTCATCACTTAAAATCAATAAATCCAAAAACAATGGAATTGAGAGCATCGATGATGAGATGTCTCACCCAACATGCCCCCGTTTCTCAATATCAAAATTCGCAGATGGAGGAATTTTTGAGAAACAATGAAACAAAAACCCCAAAAGCCGAGTGAAGTACTTTTCTGAAGACGATTTAAAAGTGGGAAAAATCATACATTTTCTACTAATTAAAAATTGACTCGTTGGAGCCCCCACGAGTCAAGTGGCTCGTAAAAACCAATAAAAACTCCAGAAAAATCAAAATTAATCAGTCTTGAAGCAGCGACGGAGCAGTAAAATGACTAAAACATTTTTAAACATTTGCAAAAATTTCAAAACATGAAAAAACTTTTCGAAAACTTTTTAAAAACATTGATTGTAAGACGTATAGAGGTTTTTTGGTAACAAAATATTGCTTATGATAATATCTATCGAATATGCGAAGAAGGCGAAAACAATATTGTGATTATTTCGAAAAAATTAATAATATCTTTGAAACAAGTGGAAAATCGCCCTCAGCAATACGCCTCCGAATGGTTATTTCTCTAATTATTTTCTTCTATCATATATAATCGATTGTTTATCATTCTATTAAATAAAATAAAATTCATTTTCAACTCATTTTGTCAGATTTTCAACTTAATGGAATGTTATCATCATTATTCTTATTATTCCTTTCTTCTTTATGACTGATTGTCTTTCTAACGGTTCTCTCTCTTCCTCGACACTTCGATTAAATGGTAATAGAAAAATTTAATTAATACCTACTTGAATGAATTTGAAACGTTACATTTGAAGAAACCATCAGAAAGCTAACTTCCAGAGAAATTAATGAAAAATATGCAGTAATAATAACAGGACAAGAAAAGCTAACTCATCCCCATAGAGCTATCATAGGAAAATTTGAATAAAGTACGAATTGTCTTGCCTGGAGAAAAATAAAATTTTGAATTTTAAGAATTTGAAACATGCAGAAACTGTCCCATTTTCCGTTTCCGCTGATTTAGAATGTTTAATAGGGTCAAAAGAGAATGATTATAATATCACTTATAGTCTCATATCCTATGTGAAATGTGCTTTTGATGATTCATTATCACACGTCAGAACCCATCGCGGTCCACATTGCATTGAGTGCTTTTCAACGGAGATGAAGCTGTTATCATACAGAGTAGATACATACTTGAAAGCCAAACTGAAAAAGGAAAACTTATCAACTCAGCAAATTGAGGATTTCGGACCAGCAGTGACATGTTACATGTGTAAAAATCCTTTGAATGAAACTGATAAAGTTCGTGATCGCTGTCATTTAGAAGGAAAATATCACGGGGCTGCGCATAGGAGTTGTAATCTTGCATATCAAAATTCTCATACTATTCCAAATTCTTCCAGTTAATAAAGGACATTATATCTCTTTCACTAAATGGGTAGCAGAAACTTGTCTAAATTTAAGATTCAACGACTCATTCCGTTTCATGTGTGATGTCTGGAGAAATTATCAGCGTCGGAGGACTATGTTTTCAATTGTTTTATTGAAAAGATAGCTAAAATTATTAAAATTTGAATTCACTGTACGAAGTTAGGTTCATACTCTTACCTTTTCATTAAAATATTGAATTGCAGCTCGATTTTGACAGGAAATATTCAAAATAAGGGAATTTTGGTTAGAGATAGGATTTTAGTTGGGAATATTCACGAATTAAGAAATCTAGAGTTGTATTGGCAATTAAATGCGATTTTCATTATTACTTTGAGAACTACGCAATTTACAAAAGCATAAGTCTGCATTTTACAAAAGTTTATATGTTGTTAATTCGAAATTCCTACCCCTGGAATGATCTGAAAGATCTGATTCTAATTGTTTCACAAAATTTGATTACTCACAGTTCGGTTTCATGTATGTATCAATTTTTTTATATGGATCCTTGGTTGAATTCGCAATTTCCTCACCAACAACTAGATTCACTAGAGGCTATCATGTATACTCTCACAAAAACACTTTTTTCCACTCGTATAGTTTATTTTGAGTTCGAAATATTTGATAGGACAATTGAAGTTAATAGTTTTGGGTGAGACTGTCCACAACGGTTCGCAATAGTCTAATTCTTTAAATGCGAGAAAAGTCACCCCTCTCGGTTAAGGAAATTTGATTCCCGGATAATTCCAATTGTTCGTAGCCTACTATTAATTCGGCAACTATTCAGCGGAATTTCGATACTGCGAATTATTGTATTGTATTGAAGGATTGAAAAATCCGCCGATTAAGAGAACTGTTTCGATCAGAATTATTACTGCTCCGTCGCTGCTTCAAGACTGATTAATTTTGATTTTTCTGGAGTTTTTATTGGTTTTTACGAGCCACTTGACTCGTGGGGGCTCCAACAAGTCAATTTTTAATTAGTAGAAAATGTCGTATGATTTTTCCCACTTTTAAATCGTCTTCAGAAAAGTAGTTCACTCGGCTTTTGGGGTTTTTGTTTCATTGTTTCTCAAAAATTCCTCCATCTGCGAATTTTGATATTGAGAAACGGGGGCATGTTGGGTGAGACATCTCATCATCGATGCTCTCAATTCCATTGTTTTTGGATTTATTGATTTTAAGTGATGAAATGTTTCGTCAATTATTTGACTTATTAATTTGCATTATGTCTATATATATATTATTTTTCATTTAATTTTCCTACGAAAATTCTGGACATCATACATGGGTAGTAGTCGTGAGAGATTAGCGAATTAACTTGATAACGATCCAAAAGAAATAACAAGAAAATATCAACCTGATTCTACTAAATTCAATCTGTCGAGTAGAAAGGTGGTATTTCCCTTTGAATATATGTGGACGTCCACATGAAAAAGGATTCTAGTTTCCGAGATATTCACGTTTTTGTCTCAGCAACTGCCATTTGCACCAATGTTAAATTTTTTTTCCATCTTCTCCAACGACGTCATTTTTGACCCCATGAAGATCATTTTTTGCTCAAAATGTGCGAAATATTATCAATATTATCAGAGTATACATGACATTATTTCAACAAAGTGGTCCTTTTTCATGCGGACGTCCACATGTGGATGATTGGGGTAAATTGAATGAAACCGAATTGCCTGGAAAAGAAGGGTTTCACTCTCAACTGACTGATGAGCAGATATCTGATCAAGATGATCAATATGCTCTTAATGTTTGGAGTGCATTCAATATCAAAACATTGAGGGAGTATTCAGATCTCTACCTACAAACTAATCTCTTATTGTTAGTTGGGACTTTTCAAATTTTCCGTCGTAATTGTCTTTGCACTTATGAATTAGACCCTTTGCATTATTATACAACACGTAGATTAGTCTTTGATGCTATGCTGAAATATACGGAGGTGAATTTAGAGCTTTTTACAGATCCAGAAATGATATTATTCATTGAAAAAGGTATTAGAGGTGGAATATCACAATGTTTAAACCCATATGCCCATGCTAATAATCCATTCATGGGTGAGAAATGTTATGATCCCTCGTCAGAAACATCATATTTGATGTATTATGATGTGAGCAATGTATATGGGGCCGCTATGAGTATCAGTTTGCCATGTGATTCATTTAAATGGGCTGCAACTGGTTCTGTAGACATTTTAATTGCTGCAGATGATTCTCCAGTCGGATATATCCTTGAAGTTGATTTGGAATGTCGTCAAAAATTGCATGAACTATATAAAGATTTTCCGCTCTGTCCCGAATATTTCATCCCACCAGAGAGCAAACATACTAAATTAGGGACCACCCTCTTCCCGAAAGAAAAGTATGTGATACATTACGTAAACTTGAAGCAATACACAGCTCTTGGTATAAAACTAAAGCATATTCATCTTGTTTTGACATTCAATCAGAAGCCCTCGTTGGAATCTTACATTGATCTGAATACTATGAAAAGACAATAGTCAAAAATGAAGTTGAGAAGAACTTAGATAATTTGATATATAATGCTGTATTCGGAAAAACTATGGAAAATGCGAGAAAACAGAAAGATATCAAGCTCTTCACACATTGGAGTGGTCGATATGGAACAAAAGCATTGATAGCAAAATTCAATTTCCATAGCTGTATGGTGTTTGATGATAATGAATGAATGGAACATCCGTATATTTCAAGAAACCTATCCATATTGGATTTATGATCCTCGATTTATCATAAACGATTATATATAACTTCTATCAGAACTACGTTAAGTGTGAATTTGAAGATTCAGCAAAACTCATATATACCGATGGAGATAGTTCATGCACATGTTCAATGCATCTGACTATAAAGAGAATAATGAGTATAGAATGCCGCTCGCAAACAAGAAAGTATTAGGACTCATGAAGGACGAGAATAATGGTCGAATTACGGTTAAATTTGTAGGTCTACGAGCCAAAACATATGCATTTAGGATGTTGAATGATGAAAAAGCTAGGAAGAAACCTGAAGGTGTTAAAGCTGCTACACTCAGGAAAAGCACATTCAATGATTATAAAAATTGTCTTTTTGGTAATGAGCACATTATCAGGAATCAGTATTGAATCCAGAGCAACAAAAAATGAGGTGCACACAATCTGCTAGCAGAAGATCGTTTTGAGTTGGGAGAATGTTAAACGTATGATTTCACTCCATACAACAGATACTCTACCTTGGGGTTATTTCGAAGCACTTGTGTAATTATATATATTCTCAGATTGTTTCTCATAATAATGATAGTAATGCTAATCACGTACAAATTTGAATAAATGAATAAACTTTTTCAACATTTAACGAAGCGTTTTTATTGTTTTATTTATACTTGTTTTCTTACAATTATCATACAGTTATCTTAAAATGAGTATTAAATATATTCCGTCTATATTTTTCTGCTAATATAGCATTCAATATTCTTTCATGAAAACTTATTCAACGTTTAAGATCATGATTTCGAGCGATTTTCTTCCGTGAGACACTACATTATCTTCCGTGAGACAATACGGTGGAACTGAGCTGATCTTATTATTATATACATCCTCTTCTCATAAAACATAACTTAGAACTATGTGAAACGAGTTTCAAAAGGCGCTTGTCTATGTTGTTTTGATAATATAGGGTTCAATATTTCTTCACATGAACTTATTCGACGTCTGAAACGATCATGATCTCGAGCAATCTGAGTACTAGCAAATTTGGAAAAATTGTAAAACTATTGAAAACGATATTATATCAATTTCAAAAACTATGAGTTAAACTTCACGCTACGAGTTGAGATGCAGTAAACTGAACATGACTTTGTATTGAGTGTGTATCGTGCAGAGTACGCGAGTTATCCCCACTCCAACTCCCAATGGATGATTCATCATGAAACAGTCGGGAACCATAGAGAATATTCGAGACCAATCGAGTATCCTATTTCATGCAAGTCTCAACAGGACTCAGCCGTCACCCCCACCCCACGAACCGATGACTCATCCATTACGTCATCCATCTCGAAAGTTCCGTGTTTGTGGCGTCAATATCCAATTTCATACAAGTTTTTACCGGTCAATATATTTCATATAGTCCCAACAGGACTAAGGGACCCCCCCCCTTCCGCGATAACGTCATCCTTCTCGAACGTACAAGTCTCAGCAGGACTTACGGGAAACCCCCACTTCGCACATCGATGAGTTATCAGCCTGAGTGACTCACCCATATCATTCATCTTGAAAATATTCGACCATTGCTTCACATATTTGCACGTGTTTGCATATGTTTGTAAATGTTGTCCAATATTTGCAAATCTTCGAAGAATGTGTACAAATGTTTGCAAACGTCGTCAAATGTTGTCAAATGTTTGCAAATGTTGTCGAATGTTTGCAAAATGTTGTAAACATTGTCAAATGTTTGCAGAATGTATGCAAATGTTGCCAAATATTTGCAAATATTGTCAAATGTTTGCAAAATGTTTGCAAAATGTCAAATGTTTCCAAATGTTTGCGAATGTTGTCAAATGTTTGCAAATGTTTACAGAATGTTTACAAATGTTGTAAAATGTTGCCAAATGTTTGCAAATGTTTACAAAATGTTTGCAAATGTTGTTAAGTATTTGCACATGTTTAGGACTTACGGGGAGTTCCCCCACCGTGCAAGTAAATGAGTCATCAGCCTGAGTGACTCATCGATGACGTCATCCGTCTCGAACCTTCTACAGCTTGTGGCACCAATATCCAATTTCATGCAAGTTTCAACAGGTCATTATATTTCATACAAGTCCCAGCAGGTCTTAGAGGGATTCCCCCCACCACGCGAGTCGATGAGTCATCGATGAGGTCATCCTTCTCGATACGTTGTGAGGTTTAACTGACAGAACTGTGACTCGAATTGAATGTGGACTGTGCAGATGGTACACGTTATATAGGGATCCCCCACCCTTATGGTAGCTTATGACTCATCTCAGAACATTTGAGATCCTTGGAGAATGTTCGAGATCAATCGAGAAAGAAATAATTGATATCTTCCTCCTATTTCATGATGATTCATCATGGTATTATATTTCATGCAAGTTCCAGCAGGAATCAGGAGGTACCCCCACCATGCGCGAGTTGATGAGTCATCAATGACTCACTAATGATGGTGGTGCCACTTGGTGGTGGTTGAGTGAATGATTGTTTGAAAAATTCGCAAGACTGTTTGAAACTTCTTTAAAACATTTTTAAAAGATTTGAAACTTGTTTGAAACATTTTGAAAACACTTGAAACATTTTTGAAACATTTTCGAAACTTTTTTGAAAACATTTGAAACATGTTTGAAACATATTGAAAACGTTTGAAACATGTTTGAAACATATTGAAAACATTTGAAACATGTTTGACACATATTGAAAACATTATATCCTATATAGCGAACAAGAATAACGACTTATCCCCACTACATATTCCATCAAGCACAAGTCCCAACAGGAATTATGAGATATCCCCACCCCGCATAACAATGAGTCATCCCCAGATATTCATGATGATGTCATCCTTCGAGAACATTCCCCGACCGTGCTGCCACCTGGTTCTCGAATGTTCAGGATGACATCATCCTTCGAGAACATTCCCCCCGACCGTGCTGCCACCTGGTTCTCGAATGTTCAGGATGACGTCATCCTTCGAGAACATTCTCCCCCGACAGTGCTGCCACCTGGTGGCGTAGTTTTGGTCCAGAAGATGCCAGTCATCAGCCCGAGTGACTCATCGATGACGTCATTCATCTCGGCGATTGTGGCGGCAATATTCAATTTTATCCATGTGTTCACAGGTTTTCATAGTATTATATTTCATACAAGTCCCACCAGGACGGTTCTCCCACCATGCGAGTCGATGAGTCATCGATGAGGTCATCCGTTTCGAACCTTCTACAGCTTGTGGCGCCAATATCCAATTTCATGCAAGTTTCAACAGGTCATTATATTTCATACAAGTCCCAACAGGTCTTAGGAAGCACACCCACCGCGTGATGAGTCATTGATGACGTCATCCTTCTCGAATGTACAAGTCTCAGCAGGACTTACAGGAAACCCCCACCTCGCACATCGATGAGTTATCAGTCTGAGTGACTCACCGGTGTCATTCATCTTGATAAGATTTCACCATCGTTTTCACATATTTACACATGTTTGCATGTTTGTAAATGTTTGCAAATGTTTTCCAATGTTTGGAAAATGTTGTCAAACGTTTGAAAATATTTTAGAATGTTGTCAAATGTTTGCAAAATTTTTGCAGAAGGTTTGCAAATTATGTAAAATGTTTGCAAAATATTTGCAAATGTTGTTAAATATTTGCACATGTTTAGGACTTACGGGGAGTTCCCACACCATGCAAATAAATGAGTAATCAGCCGGAGTGACTCATCGATGACGTCATTCATCTCGAAATTTCCGCGATTGTTGCGGCAATATCCAATTTTATCCATGTGTCCACAGGTTTTCATAGTATTATATTTCATATAAGTCCCACCAGGACGGTTCCCCCACCATGCAAGTCGATGACTCATCGATGACGTCATCCGTCTCGAACCTTCCGCTACGCAGGCACCAATATCCGATTTCATGCAAGTTTCAACAGGTCAATATATTTCATACAAGTCCCAAAAGGTCTTAGAGGGATTCCCCCTTCACGCGAGTCGATGACTCATCGAACATGTCATCCATCTAGAAAATTCCATGACGGTGGTGCCGCCACTAGTATCATATTCCATACAAATCCCAACAGGACTCAGGAAGTACCCCCACCACGCCCCCGAATTGATGAGGTGATTCATCGATGACGTCATCTGTCTAGAAAATTCCGCGACGATGGCGCCACCTGGTGGCAACCGGGTGAAGCTGGATCCAGAACCCGTCCAGCCTACCTACTGACGCACAATACCGGTGTATGGGGTTTCCCTGCGTTGAAATTTTTCAGGCACTTTCTGTTACCATTGCAGCTCTACCACCATTGTTTGGGACACTGACGAAAGCCTTAAGGCGGATTGAAATGAGACGTTCGGGGTTATTTTAAAGGGGCTGCCCCATAAGTGGGTTCATATGCACGTTTCGAAACGCAACCAATGAGAAGTGCTAGAATTTTCGAGATGTGTAAATCAGTCTTTAAACTTGAAAACATTATCCTCACACACTTGCCCATCTACTTTGTCTCGACCAGTCAACTAGCCAAGCTATTCTATCTTAAATTCTCAAAAATTCAAGTGTATCAAGAAGCTATGGACTATATTTTCAACAATAATCATCAGTTGTATATTACGAAGATACTCATAGCTCATCAAGGATAGTGGAATAAGAACGGGAAATGCCGTTTTTGAATTATATTAAGCCTGTGCTAACAGATTCTGGTCACATTAGGACTATCGGTCGGACTGATTTTTGCATGTTTGTTGACACTCGCAGTAAGTATATGAAAATGACCAGGGTTTAACCAAGAATTGAATATGCAAAAATTTGATGGTGATTAGCACGCGACGTTGTCTGGGTAAAATTAAAAATATGGCGACCACGACGAGGGGATGAAGAAGGGACTGAGGATGAGGGGTTTCAGAATAGCGTCATGGTTTCTGACGAAGATTTACTCCCTGGACGAGGACTTGAAGAAGTAATGGAGGACGTAGACATTGACGATATTGAGATGGAGAATTCAGAACGAGAGGAAGATGGAAATAATTCGGAAGAAATAGAGGTGGTAGAAATGGAGGGAGAGGAGGATGTAGAGGAGGAGGGGGAGTTGTAATATCTTCGTAAACAATTATGCCCATCACGAGAATGCATCCATTAAATTATGTGATACTGAAACGAAAATAATTAAAGCCTTTTTCATTTTTTGAATTTATCCTCCGAATCTCAAAAAACACCAGATTTGTCACCGGTCGATAATGTGGCATTTCGTGTCACCGAGTGAGATTGTCAAACCACCAGATTTAGTGACAAAATCACCGAAATGGCAACACTGGTTTTGCGTGTATCGCTCGCGCCGCAACCTAACCTGTACTCGAGTGCTGTCGAGCAACTACGTAGTCGATCCTATGAGCGGTATTACCGGCTCCGCTCGGCGTCAACAAAATTGTTGATAATTATTGACATGACTGGAGTTTTGAGTTCAAATTGGTCTCAAATTACGCGTGAAAGTACCAAGAATCGAATAACCACAGTTTAATATGAGAATTCAGCGTTTGAAACTATCAAAAACCTTAATTACAAGTCCACAAATTTTGCACTGTAAAGACCTCAAAACTTCGATACGTGTTTTTTCATATTTGAAGTGGTAAATAAGTTAAATTTTTCCGACAATCGCATCCTATCATCAAATTCTTCATGACCAGGAACAGAAAGAAATTTTCAAGTTGATGGTTGTGGAGCGGTACAGGCACACCCTCGCCTAGTGATGCCGCGAGACATTTCACGAGACAATACTTTGGAGAGATTGCTTTGGTCTCAGTGAACACGGAACATTTTTTGTTTCGTAAAGATTTTGATGTTCATCGAGACCAAAATCACCTCTAAAGTATTGTCTCGTAAAGTGTCTCGCGGCATCACTAGTTTGAAGATATTTATCAAAAACTCGTCCTCAAGTTGGATTGATTAATGTCTTTTTGTGACTTCGCTACTCATTTTGATTCAAACGGTCTTCATTTTGAAGCTATTCTATTCTTGTGTGCTACGGAGTCATTCATTTACCAGTACTTGACAAGACAACACAAATTGTCCGAGGAATACAGCTAATGTGCGAGGTTTAACATGAAGATCGTGCGACTTGATAATATCCCAGCTACTTTGTATGCGTGCTGGCGAAGAAAAAGACATCTGTATTCTTGACGGACTATGAATTACCAAATACGTCGAGCAATTCGATGGTTGAAAACATGCATACGATATGAAATTTGATTAGTAGATGGACAAATATTTTGTTTTATGCATTCACTTCTACTTGAAAATTATCTCTTCTCATTCATTTGAGAAGACTTCATCTTTCCTAGATCAAAGTATGCTCAATGAAAAGAATAATCGATAAATCATGAAATAAAAAGTTGTTGGCACTCCAAATAATTAATTGACGATCTGGTCACGCATTTCAAGACCCTTTGGGGTAGATCTAAAAGTTCGTGTCCACACCATAATAAATTTACAATTTTCACCATATTGGGGCATTTTGGGATTCATACATGCTGCGGTCACGTCACAAACCCTGGGTAACGCTGAACGCTGGTAAGGCTTAATATAAACCCCTTACCCTATCCTCATGAATTTAATTTAACTACCTTGATTTGATTAATTGGTTGAGGTTTTATTTTGACCAGTGGTTAATCAGTGGGATTTATATTATCCCGTTTTTATTTGTAGATGATGGAGTTGAAGATATTTAATTAACCTGGTATAAATTATAAGGAGGTGATTGGATGAATAAAGTGCCCTGAGGAAGACCCCATATAGTACTCAAATCGTAGACAAAATTTGAATTTTTTGGTGTAAAATTGTTATTTGCATTTTTATAAATGCGATGGGAAATGGCTGGATGAATTATACAAAAATCTGAATAATGTTCAAAGATTTGCGGCTTATCTCCAAGTATATAGGGAAAGAAAGAGTATAAAGAAATTTATAAAAAAAATTTTTATTAGTGAATTACAACACCGGGAAAGTCTTCAAGCTTGCTTTAATAGACTCCAATAGATTCACAAATATTTGGGAAGTTAATTGGGTTTACTCAGTTGGAAGAGCACCCGATGCATAATCGGAAAGTCCCGGGTTCAAATTTCCGGTCTGAATTATCCATTTTTGCAGTAAAAATTTTCTGGTTATTCATATTGAGAATATACCCGGTTCCCCTCGTACCTCATACAAATCCCATCCAATCATTTCCTAGGACGCCACAAAGATGTGGAATGCGATATAAATTCTCTTCTTTAATGTTGCTTTGATTTGGGAGTGGTCTTCAGCAAACTGTCTCACCCCAAAAAGTATGTACAGATTTGTTGCTTATCAAAAACTGCAAGCACCCGAAAAATTTTCCATTTTCATTTTACCTGATAAACAGTGATCTCCTTTATGTTGATAAAAAATTTAATGTACCTTAAAGAGTTGGTTGAAATAAAATAGATAGTATGCACCGAATGTAGGCAATACCATAACATTATGTGCGGTTTACAATTTAAATTTTTGCATTATTTACGTGGGTAATCCAGGGTTTTCCTTGGCCATTGGATTTAGTCTATTCCTTCATATCCCCCTGTATTTTTTATTTTTATTTTTGACGTAGGTAAATAATTAATTTGAAAATAAATCCGATTAGAGCAAAAATAAGTTGCAGTCGAGACTACTGCAATTTATTTTTTCTAATCATCAGAAACATTGCTGTCACATGCTCTCCATGAGGCTAAAATTGCAGAATTTTGGTCAAACAAAAAAAATTGGATTATCAAAGAATGGATGAACAACCTTGATGAGTTCAATGAAAAATTTCAAAAATTTCATTAGCTTATCAAATATTCTAAAAGACAGTTCTCTTCATAATATTTTATTTTTGGTTCCATATGTATACCCCCTCGGGTTTTTACATTTTGTTCCCTTTCCTATCTGCGTTACCATGGGCCGACTTACTTTATCCCCAACTGCACCCCATTTGGGATTGGACTGCCAGGGAAACCATGGAAAAACCTCAGTCGTGCAGCCGGCCGATAATGCAGGGATTGCACTGTGTCCATTGGTCACACTGACTCAATGGGCACAGTGGTTCTCTACATTCGTGCCTAGTGACTGTAGTCCCACGCGGTTACGTGCGCCTAAGCGGACACCCATCCAAGTACTGGACAGACTGAACGCTGCTTAGCTTGGACGACCGCCGGAGCCACACACTCCCCGCGTGACCACTACAGCCACTAGTTCTCTTCATATTTTTCTGTAAACCCACTAGATTCTCAATTCTCAATTCTTGTTATTGTTGATTGAATGACGTCAATTTTCAAGTCGATTTGGATAAAATTTACGTCTTTAACTTGTTTCCTACGAGTGTGTTCTATAACCGAATTGAAGAAAAGTTTTTTTCAAAATGTTAATAATGTACAAAAAGAGGCGTTGAATCTAAGCTCATATTCAAGACTCCGGTTAGACCGGTTGGGGACTCGTAATCCAATGACTATGAATTCATACTTTAATTTCGCAATGATAATTGCCTTTCTTGATTTTTACGCTTTCGGTATACAGGGAATAACCAGAATGGAAATTTGGAATGGCGTGAACCACATCCACCACATTCACATACACATATAAGAAAATTTTGTAGAAAAACCTAGCTTATTAGCTAAGAAATTTTATTGGAATTCTATTGGTTTTTTCCATTTTTTGATTATAAAATGTTGTAGTTGCTCTGCGCGTTTCCCGAACAGTGACATTTCAATGATGATATTAAATAGGAATGATTTCCAAATCCGGGAAGATAAAAAATTAATAGATATTAATTTTTTTATACAACTCATTCTATTGAGATATTTTCCCTATAAAAAATTTTCAGCCTCGTTTCTTATGTATTGTCACTGCATTTTATTAAGGCTGCGTACGAGATTGAGATCGGTCTCCGTCTTGTTTTGTTTCGGTTTTTCCGCGACGAAAAGTCTGAATGTTCAGTAAAAAATTTTCGGCGATTCTGAATCACCGCTTTTATGTTTCATCGAGAACTTGCCTGATTTATCAAATGATGATAAAATAAAGAATAAGTGATAACTTCAAATGAATAATAAAGCTTTGGAAAGATTTAAGGGTCAAGCCAAATGATCCCGAGGATCAAATCACATGGGATCATCGAAAATCTAAATTTTAGAGTAACGATG
The DNA here is from genome assembly GCF_001412515.2 of Diachasma alloeum. Lineage (NCBI taxonomy): Eukaryota > Metazoa > Arthropoda > Insecta > Hymenoptera > Braconidae > Diachasma > Diachasma alloeum. The sequence continues at coordinate 223,606 of NW_021680682.1, read as the reverse complement.
AGGAAGGCCAAACGAAAGAGATTATATGAGATGATTGATCGGGTAACCCCAACTTCTGTTTGACCCTGTTTAACCCTTACCTTCATTTTAACTGATGCTTATGATTGTGTATTTCTACACCTGATCATTACAGGCTACTTAACCACCATTAGACAAGATCGATATGGAATCGAGGCGATATTGAAAATTGGAATACTTCCCGAGACTGAGACGATGTGAATTATTTTCATTTATTCCGAGATCTAGCGAGACTTTCCGTAGTTTGCTCTCGTCTCATGCGAGACAAGCTCTACATTTGTTCTTCCTCTCTCATTACAATTTCTATAGATCTATAGAAATATAGAATATAAAATTGTTGAAATATAGAATTGTATCTATACAATCTCAACATGGTAAGTTGTATAGAAAGATCAAGGTCTAGTGATTTTTCTGTGTCATATTTTCTATTGAACATCTGCATAAAAAAGAATCCACAGAAAATCTGCGCAATTTTTAGATCCAATCGGCAAAAAAACAAATAGAATTTTCAATACCATACGGATATTTCCTAGCGAATGCGCTAGATTTCTATATTGATTTTTTTCATACGAATCCTCTATTAAAAAATTGGTGTTACCTTTTTTGGCAGCAATCTATTTCGCCAGGGATAACCTTAAGCCTAGGAAACAGGGATAATCTTTGCTTAAGATCCTAGATTATAAAAATCCTTTTTTATATTCCTTTGTAAAACAATATTTTCTGAATAACTTTTTTTATATATAAAAAAATACACTTTTTACTTACTTTTTTTATATATATATATAAATAAATAGAACATTGAAAAAATATCTTCTTTCGAAGAAATAAAAAAAAATTAGTATAATCTTGGATCTTCAACGAAGATTAACTAATGAATGGACTCTGTTCATTTATACTTTTTGGAGCAATTTAACTATCTTGTGACATGAAGCAATTATTTAGTGTGAAATAATATAATTCCAACCGTAAAAAGTCATGATAGAAATGTGACATTAAATTATATGTTCATTTAATTGTTTACTGTTATTTTAATTCTTTTCCACAAGAAATGAAAGGATAAAAAATACAATGAACCACCAAGTTAAGTAAGTGCGCGCGAAGCGCGCGGTATTTTTCTAGAACTCTTAAGAACACTTTCTGTAAACTGCATCATTACAAAAACTCCTGAGGCATAACGAGGACAGCCACTATAAGTCCATTTGAATTTAGAACCAACAATTTTGATGGCAATTTACTGGGAATTTATGTGGAAATACCTATGCTGTAACATGTCCTTGATTTTCCACGAGTGTCATAGCGTCTCTAAGGATTACTAGCATAGGATTAGAAATTTCTTTTTAAACCGACGAACTCAACATTTTTGTTATCTTGATAATGTCATTACCAAGTATTTTGAGCGCAAAACATCAAATGAAAAAATGACATTTATAGTTGAATAAATTTCCAACGATACATATAATCGGAGATTTTCTCTCAGAATGCCCTATTATCAAGATTTAAGACAGTTTTATATTTATGAAGATGTGATGAATTGATGGATATTTCCTAATGGGCGGCAATTGTTTTGTTCAATAACTTCCATTGTGAAATCTTATCCTCAATGTCCATTAGCAAGTGCTAACATCCTCAATAAATATCCCAACTAGGTCGTAACTCATCTGAGGCCTCTTATGTCTCCACTTCTTCCCATAATAATTCTATCATAAATATATTACTTTGTTCATTATTTCGGTAACCAATGATTCTAGGGAAAAACTCAACAGTTACTTTTTGTCATATTTGAAGTACTTTTTGCCTAAAATCCTCACGTTTTCACCAAGCGTAATTATTCGAAAAAACTGATCAAATCCAATCAATTTCGTTGGTAGAGGTTTCGTAGATCTACAAATAGCAATCGTTCGATATTTAATCCAAGGATAAGTTGTCATCACAATAATTCTAAATTCATAATTAATTTCCGAAAAGTGGACTAGTTTACGTGTTGCTTTGTTTCACGTTTTTATTTCAAACCCAAATTACAACACCCAACTAAATTCCTCATGTCAATGCCTATTTCGAATAACTCACAACTCCCGATGTTAAATAACACTTTTTAATTACCAACATCTTCAGTAAATGCGTAAAGTAGGTCAAAACTCACCTGAATGCTCGAACACTTCAGTCTTCTCAACAATTTTTTCACAAACACTTTTATAATCCATTGCTAACTAAACAATGTCCCAAAATTTCCGAAAAATTCCCTAAATTGACAATTGTACCCTAATAGAATCAACAAAACTATCGAGCACCTGCACCATTTCCAATAGCTTCAATCTTTCTTGTTGTACCCCTGAGCTCGAACAAATCTGTGCAATAAAATAGATTGGAGTGTGGTTTTAAGTAAAATCCTTGTTTTCTTTTTTTTCCAACAAATTTCGTTGGAAGCAGTGCATGTCTCACATCACGCACTCTTTCTCATTTTTGTTACGTTGAAGGTGGGATGTGAAATGCTTGGAAGGGCAGCGTCGGCCTACTGGGCCTTGAGTACATTCTCGAATAAGAGAAAGGTGGATTTCCTCTTGATTTTGTCTTTCTCACTGGAGAAGACTTCAGTTCCACACGATCGTTCACATGATGCTCTTGAGCTCTTCACATTTACATTTGCACATTTGCCATCAATGGAGAAATCAATTTGGTGAGTTAGAATCAGTTGAACAGACGTGGTAATGATTGAAAGTATGTTCATGATTGAATATTTGTCACTTTATTAAATTAACTTTTGTGATGGTTCTGGTGGTAGATGACTTGATTTATGATCGAGAAGGTGATATGCATATTTGGATGCACTTAATGGACCAGACTATGTCGGATTCACGAAAGTGCTGGACACTAAACTGATTTGTATTAGCGAAAGTTCAGAATTACTGTCACCGTGACGAGGGGAAAGCTCTTCTCTTTCTATTTTGATAGTTAAGGTGAAAGTTACCGGAGAGTGGAGGTGGGATTGTGTTGTAGGAGGTTGAAGACGGGTATTATTGTTTCAAGTGTCAAACACTGTTACTCATTTAATATTTAAATCAGTAAAAGTTTCAGTTGATGTAGGGAAGCGGCAGAACGAGATGAATCACATAGGTTTCGGAATAGACGAGTTTTTTTTTCATGAATATTTCAGAAACGACTGGGTTTGGAGGAAAGTGTCACAAGACTTTTTCATAGTGAATTTACGAGACAAATTCCTTTATTGTTTTTATAATTGAGATACACCCGCGCAGTCCGCACGTGTATGTGATTTAAAAGTCTAAGCCTCTCTGTTCAAGTTGCGGTAGTTTAATGAGAAACAAACGTCGGATAATGCAATAAGAATGATCGCATAAATAGTTATAATTAGCGTATATGAAAGCTAGTTATATTCAATTATGTTCATTCTTCATTTATTTATGTAATATATATTTGCATTGAAGATACAACCCTGTGATCGCCTCAGAGGTTCTTTAGTTATTCGTCAAAAACATGTGAAACAAGCAGGGGTTCGAGCCTATCCGACAGAATGCACGGGACCGTTACTTTTTGCGTCATTAAACTCTTTCTTTTTTTTATTTTTAGCAATTTCATCGGTAGTAAGCTTCCGAATAGATCCGTAGCAATTCCGTATCCTTGGAACAGGAATACAACCATTACCACATGCTACAGGGTGTCTACAGGAAAATATTCAAACTTTCAATGAAATGGATTTATACAAAAGGTTAAATATCTCCGAAATTGCTCGTCTGATTGTGCCTATCCAAAATACCAACCTTCAATATTGTAAACGCCTATAATCATACCAAATCTCAACTTGATATCTTAATTTTTTTCTCAAGCTATCGGGCGTATAAGAATGAAACAATTAAAAAAACGAAAAATGACAATACAGTAGAGGCTTCGTATAAGATACCTGGCGCTCCAAGCGCTCAAGGCCTACCCCCACTCTCGGCACTTTTATGGCCTCCCGAATGTTTATGTTCCCTGGGCTTCTTATAAGATACTTATGGCCCCGGTCATTTTTCAACGGAAATAGAGTAGTTATAAGGATCAAACGGTGTTAAGGGTCAAATGGTAGGGACGACCGAAGTGATCATGAGGGTCTAATGACCTTAAGGGGGGTCACACCAATTTTTTCAAGTGATGAAAATATACATCGATTTTTTTTCACTTTTCCCATCGAAAAATCGTAATTGTTCGTCTGTGATTATTCTCGAGTCCACCAACAATCCCCCAACATCAGCTGCCATTCTATCACGCGGGGTTATGTTTAGAGAGAAGAGGGAACGCGGGCGATACTACTTCAGAACATTAAATATATATAAATGGATCAGATGAGACCTTCAAATTGACATCATTTATCCTCGCAGGTCATGTTTAAAGCCTCGATAAATGGCAAAAACTGTAATTTTTGGCGCGTGACAGAACGTAACAAGTAGCTCATTACACAGGTCTAAATCATGTATAGTTTTTTTCCTACAAATTAGCAATTTGCTTCCGAATGGATTAACTGAATTAAAATAAAAAAGTGCATATTCGGTTTTCTGTCATTAATTTCAGATTCGTACGGATCCTTCCTGAAGTTTAACCTCAGGAAATTGAATAGTTTTTTTTAAAATACAATTTGAGATAAAATTTTTCAGTGAACTGAATTTATTTCAAATTAGACAGATTGAGTGAAAACAAAATGAATGTAAATTTTGATATCACCAGAGTTCATGCTTCTGGTACATCAATGTTGAGATCTCCTGGGTCGTAAGTAAATTATTTATATTTTATTTTTCTCCTGAATAGTTTTCCTTAAAGTGGACTTAAGACCAGTATAACTTCTTTGCAAATGAGTGAGCAATTTGCTTCTGATTAGTAAATTGGGGAAGAAGATATACCACCCATGAAACCTTAAGGAACTTCCACAGTAAGTATACTTGGTGAAAATTTCGAAATGGTATAAAGACGCAATATTTGGATCATATATTGTTGAGCACATTCAAAAACTATTCTCAAAATTTCAAGTACCTTGTCCGCCCCATTTTCGAGATATACATCGTCAAAAATGGAAAAAACACAAAAATTGAATGTTTGGCGATGCATATCTCAAAAATGGGGTGGACCAGAGACTTGAAATTTTGGGAATATCTCTTAAATGTGGTCAACAACATATGATCCAAATATTGCGTCTTTATACTATTTCGAAATTTTCACCAAGTATATTTACTGTGGAAGTACCTTAATATGATCCCTAAATGTCCCAAATATCTAACATGAAGTCCATATGTAATAAACTAAAATTAAACTGGTTTAAATTTTCACTGAACATTGATGAAACCTTGGTTAAACCCTGATTAACCTCCGACTAAATCGTGACTAAACCCCAACTAAACCCTGACTAAACCCCTATTAAATCCTGGCTAAACGCCGACTAAATCCCGACTAAACCATGATTAAAGCTCGATTAAATACTTTTTAAGGCTATAATTTTAAAACAAATGATTCGCCACTATCTTTGATCGAGATAACATCAATATCCAAATGAATATTTTAAGCCATAATTGAAAAGATTTTAACGATTATTTGTTGAATGATCGTTGAAAAACGAAATTTGAAAAAAGCTCACATACATACATACATAAGGACATGATCTAAAAATAGTATATTCGAACTCCTATAAGACCAAAATTAGTCATCCTCACAGAAAAAAATGGAAATTTCAGATTTGACGAATACAATGCTCCCATTCGGAAGCAAAAAGTGGAAACAATTTGCTATAAATGGATGAAAATGTCATTGAATCAGAATTATTGTACACGATTTTGATGAATAGTAAGCATTTATTTCAAGTATATTGGAGCAATGCCAAGTCGAGTTGGCGATTTGAGACATGAAAGATCCAATGTTTACCTAAAACTTTGATAACTCCTTGAAAAATGGCCGAAATTAAGTGGTTGACCTATCAATTTAAAGCTTATTCAATACGATTCACGATCAATATGACATTTCTGCTAATTATTGAGCCAAAGATAGAAATTCAGGTAAAACACGAAAAATGAATTTTTGCCTAGAAGTGCAATAATTCAATGAAGAATGGTCAGAACCGAATGATTCGCGTGTCAGTTTAGAGCTTTTGCAATAGACTTTCGAATGAGTATGAGATATATATGGCTGATCGAAGAAGAAGAAATAAAATTTGCGCAAAAATCAGAAAAATGACCAGCGTCACGGATTAAGGTATTATTGAAATCAATGAAATCGATTTCAGACGTGAAGGTCGTGTCTAGCGAGATTCAAATGTCGCCAGGGTGTTATCTTGCGAAGTTCAAACGTCGCGAGGATCATATCTCACAAGGATCCTGCAAGGCTCAAATAATGCCAGGGTCATATTCTGTGGCAGTTTAACCGCTTAACACGTTAGACTCTAACGTCACAAGGATCATATTTCAAAGAGGTGAAACGACAGAGATGGGCATGACAAACACAAGTATCAATTGGGAAAGACAACAAATATCAGGATCAAACTAGAGACACAACATTTTAAAATTATTAGGTGATGAATGCAATCTTCACGAGGTTTTAGCGTGATGTGACTCACGATGAGGACGCGGCTGGTGAAGAGTTCCCCAAAAAGGGCAAATTCTGTATTTCCATCGTTTTTTTTAAAGAATTTTTTTTCAAGTTTTCCCAAGTATCAACGATTGAGATTTGGAATAAGTTGTGCAATAAAATTTTAAGCTGCAAAGCTTCTCCCCATCGTTGTTCTGCAACAAAACAATCGACAAATTTTCGCTAATTTTGGAGCACTTGGGGCATTACAGCTGATAATTTCTGGCCATCCGACTCTGACCAATCAGAGTAGAGTATTCAATACTGTGAAGAACATCTAAATTATTCCGTCCATGCAAATCTCGATCAATGGGAATACCGTATTTGAAATTACGTTTTGTGTATGATATTCACAAATTTCGATTATACTACGGCTGTTACCAAACAATGAACAAATTTTCTAAAATCATATTTTATGTCGCGCCGTGCAATAAGTCCAGTATATCGCACGCTGCGCTTCGCGCAGCTTGCTCAAAACTCGACTTTTGCACGACTTGACATAAAATATTATAGAGCACTCGGTAATAAATTTCGTTTTCAACGAATGTATATACAGACCTCGCCTTCGGCTCGGCCTGTAAACTACACATTCGTTGAAAACGAAATTTGTGCCCTTGTACTCTAATGTACTGTTAACTTGAAACAATTGAAAGAGCGTTCTGTAATTTTTATCTGAATCTCCTGTGAAAAATTACGATACCGTCACTTAAATTTTCTGAGTTGATTCCGTAATTGGTGAGTGAATTGTGAGTTCCGTAATTTTTACTGAACATTTCTCTCCATGTGGAGGGAATAATCTATCGCATACACATGATTTCATTGATATGACTGTTAATTTTTCCAGTTTATCATGAAAAAAATGAAAAAAAAAAAAATCTCACAAAGTATATGCTGTAGTTCAATAGTGATAAATGCGATCCCCATCGCATTCTGATAGAATCAAGAGGCTATCAATACAAATTTTTTAAGCCATGATTCATTGCATTCTGATAACAATTTTTGGACTGAGCGTCGAAACATCGATTTTTGAAAAAATACCAATATTTCACAAACTCTATGAATAATTCAACTTTAATTGGTGTCGATGAATAGAGCCAATTAACGTCTATATCTGTGGAAAAATTCATGAAATTCCATAAAGTTCCTATAAAGAAAATTGCGAAAAAAAATTGAAAAAAGTACACACATTCATACATAAATGCAGACATACAGACATATAGACACCATCTGAAAATCGCATATTTAGACTTTTAAGACCATATTTAGTTACCCTGACACCAAAATTTGGAAATTTAATTTTGAACGATTACAAAGTGTCCATTCGGAAGCAAAAATATAGATTTTAGTGGAAATCCTCAAAAGAGGTTGCGCGAAGAAAAAACAACTCAAGAAACCTCCCCCATTCTTATGCTAATTTATTTATTGTTTGATCTAATTGTTAAGTAGGATAGGCATGAACCTTTATTTATATTATCTATTCCGTTGTATAGGAATTATTGATAAACAATCGCCAGCTATGACTTGAATTTATAAAGAAGATTTTGAATGATTAGCAAATAATAGCTTAAAATTGTTGATAATGAAGTTCTAATGTATAATTCTTAGATTTTTTTAATTACCTCTGACGACATTACCGTATTTCCGGTGGCAAACGCTACTCAACGGACAGATGAGATGCTACGTTATCATCATTCTTGTGAAGTGTTTTAATAAAGATCGATAAATCCAAATTCTTTCCGATTTATTTTATTAATCAACCAACGATTACTGGTTGCCAAACCGTCAATTAGAGTTTGTGAGTGTTTCTGATATAGTATATAATGTTCTGCCTCGAAATAACGATTACGTGAATTCTGACATTGGAAAAGTAAATATTGCTCTACTACACAATTACCTATGGGTTATTCCCAGTGACTCAGTCTAGACTGGAATATTCATTCTTTATTGGAACCTGTAATTCTTGGAAATATCTATATTGACGGAGGTTGATCTATACAAAGTCTCAAAAATTTTTTTGATCATTTTATCCTGTAAATTTCTTAACTGTATCTATATGATTGATTTGATGTTTTATGATTGATATGATGATTTCAAAGGTCAGTAGGCGGTTTTTAAAGTGCCGAAGATTGTTCTATGGTTTAGCCCTAATAGAATCTAAGAATTATGAATATTCATCTGTAAATATTCTTTTGGTTATTCAATTTGGCAATAAAACAAGCAGGGGTTGAAGCCTTTTTGGGAGAGGGCCTCTGACCGTTACTTGATGGGTTATAACTTTTTTTTTTTTCGCCATCAATAAATTGATGGCCGGCTTCCGAATGGTTTGAACCATTTACCAAGATGTCCAGAAAAACTCGAATATCTCGCAAAATACTGAAGCAATTGAGCCCATTTGGAATATCAACTATTGTTATCGTAAGAGGAAAATTCTCTTCAAATTTCAATTGAGATCCTTATTTTTGCAGGTGCTACCAACCATTTTTTAGCAAAAAACAAAAAATTTGAAATATCTCGAAAGCTTCGAATGAGCCGGTACATATATGTTGATTGATTATTATAGGTAACATCAATACGAGCATTTTGAAAAAAAAAATGCAATTGGTTGAATAGTTTTCGAGGTATTCAAGAAACTAGATTCAGATACAAACTTGAATATCTCCCAAACTAATAATCCGATTGAGCCCATTTTCAATACCAAACATTCTAGTGCAGAGAGGAAATTTCATGCCAAATTTCAAGTTAATATATCGATTTTTGCGAACGTGAGAGTGCTAACAAGCATTTTTAGCAAAAAACAGAAAAATTGAATTATCTCGAAAACATTGAATGAACCGGTATATATATTTTGATTGATTATTATAGGTGACATCGAGATGAGTATTTTGAAAAAAAAAAATGAAATCGGTTGGATGGTTTTCGAGATATTTTCGAAAAACGATTTAGAAATAAATGGCAATTTCTCGAAAACGGCTGGATCGATTGAGCTGAAATTTGGCACAGAGTTAGTCGTCATCAATACCTATAATATGACGAAATTTCAGATTTTTCTGAATTACTTTAGCCGGTTAATTCTCCAATTTTCTAAAAGTTGACCACCCGATGGACATCCGCACAGACACACGGGGCGATCAAACTTCGTATTTTGACGTTTCAGACCATTCTGCATCGTTTCCAAGCAAAATTAGAAAATCGAAAAATAGAACGATTACAATGCTTCCATTCAGAAGCAAAAAGAAACAAGTGTGATAAAAAATTACATTTGCTGCATATTTTTTTTTGTTCAACTAGATTGGTCCGGGCACTACGCGCGCGCATGTCTTACTCCGTAGGGCTTAATGCATGTCCATCGTAGTGAATAGTATTATATTAGATTTCGGATGTTAATATCAAGTTTTCCCACGGAAAAGTTTCAGGAATGTTTTACATTTGTAAGTGTTGAAAGTTGAGGTTAACAACAAAACGATGGAATTCAGACNTTTCATGCCAAATTTCAAGTTAATATATCGATTTTTGCGAACGTGAGAGTGCTAACAAGCATTTTTAGCAAAAAACAGAAAAATTGAATTATCTCGAAAACATTGAATGAACCGGTATATATATTTTGATTGATTATTATAGGTGACATCGAGATGAGTATTTTGAAAAAAAAAAATGAAATCGGTTGGATGGTTTTCGAGATATTTTCGAAAAACGATTTAGAAATAAATGGCAATTTCTCGAAAACGGCTGGATCGATTGAGCTGAAATTTGGCACAGAGTTAGTCGTCATCAATACCTATAATATGACGAAATTTCAGATTTTTCTGAATTACTTTAGCCGGTTAATTCTCCAATTTTCTAAAAGTTGACCACCCGATGGACATCCGCACAGACACACGGGGCGATCAAACTTCGTATTTTGACGTTTCAGACCATTCTGCATCGTTTCCAAGCAAAATTAGAAAATCGAAAAATAGAACGATTACAATGCTTCCATTCAGAAGCAAAAAGAAACAAGTGTGATAAAAAATTACATTTGCTGCATATTTTTTTTTGTTCAACTAGATTGGTCCGGGCACTACGCGCGCGCATGTCTTACTCCGTAGGGCTTAATGCATGTCCATCGTAGTGAATAGTATTATATTAGATTTCGGATGTTAATATCAAGTTTTCCCACGGAAAAGTTTCAGGAATGTTTTACATTTGTAAGTGTTGAAAGTTGAGGTTAACAACAAAACGATGGAATTCAGACATTACTTTGCAGTAGATTTATAATTTTGAATTTGTCCTGTTTTTGTACATGCTTAAATTTTGAATCATTCATCGTCGTCTTTTTTACCAATTTTTCTTATATCTGATATTTTATTCATAATGAAGTGCAAGGAATCCCTTGCACTTCATTATGCACTTTATTTCGGCAATCGCCTTTTGAACGAAATTATGATTGTTAGACCGGATGTATTTTTATCACATAATTGGAGCTAGAAAAAGAATGTTTATTTACCCTGTTTTTGTAATTTCCCAATATGCTCAAGATAGTGTCCTCTTTCAAATGGATTTACAAGTTTTTTAAAGGTCATGAGTAGTTAGGCTAGGCGGGTTCTGGATCAAAGCTTCTCGCCGCCACCAGGCGGCGCCACCGTCGCGGAATTTTCTAGACGGATGACATCATCGATGACTCATGAACTCGGGGGCGTGGTGGGGGTACTTCCTGAGTCCTGTTGGGACTTGTCTCTCTATATAATAAAAAAATAAGGATGTTTAAAAATTCAGGAGTACCCCCTAGGTCTCGAGGGTCACAGGGTTCTCAGGGATCTCAGGGGTCACAGGGTCTGGAGGGTCTCAGGGTCTGGAGGGTCATAAGGATCTGGAGGGTCACAAGGGTCTGGAGGGTTTCAAGCGTCTGGAGGGTCTGGTCCAAATGGGGTACCCATGCTAAGGACATTTAAAAATTCAGGAGACTCCCCCATCCCTGGAGGGTCTCAAGGGTCCCAATGGTTATAGGGGCCCTAAGGGTCATAAGGGTCATAGGGGTGCTAAGGGTGATAAGGGTCATAGAGGGGCTAAGAGTTATGAAGGCCATGAGGGTCACAGATGTTCTGAGGGTCTTGAGGGTCACGAAGGTCGTAGAGGTGCTAAGGATCATAGGGGTGTTAAGGGTCATAAGGGTCATAGAAGAACTAAGAGTCACAAGGGTCACGAGGGTCATAGAGGTGCTAAGTGACATAAGGATCACGAGGGTCAGAGAAATGCTAAGGGTCATAGGGGTGTTGAGGGTCATAAGGGTCATAGAAGAACTAAGAGTCACAAGGGTCACGAGGGTCATAGAGGTGCTAAGGGACATAAGGATCACGAGGGTCAGAGAAACGCTAAGGGCCCTAGGGGTGTTGAGGGTCATAAGGGTCATAGAGGGGCGAAGGGTCATAAGGGTCACGAGGGTCTCAAAGGTCACGAGGGTCATAGCGGTTCTAAATGTCATAGAGGTGCTAAGGATCACAAGGGTCATAGAAGTGCTAAGGGTCACGAGGGTCATAGGAGGGGTGCCGATATATACGCTAAGCAAGTATCTCTGGTGGCGTCAGCAAGTGACCGAAAGTCGCAACTCTCGGGTGACAGATGCTCCAATTCCCATATAACTCGTGTAGAATGGAGCCTGTTGATAATTGCTCAAATAAGAAAAATAATCGGTCTCATCGTAATTGTTGTGTTGTGGGTTGCGAAAGTGTCCAACGGAGCAGTGATGGTGTGCATTTTTATACATTTCCGAACCGTCCATGGGAGTTAGAACGAAAGAACCAGTGGATCAAAGCTGCAGCAAGGACTGCCCAACGGCAATTATTGGAGGCAGCTGGGCAGCCCATTCCCCCCTACCTGATTGAACCCGAAAATCTACGAAAACGAAGACTTTTGAAATCTGGTGGAGGTGGTGACAATACCGCTGATGGGGAGGTAGACGTGGAGCCATCACTGAAGAAGAAAATCAGAACTGAGAAAGCCAGTGATCAGTCCAGCTCTACCGCTGCCTCGATTATTGTTACGAAGAAGTCTGCCTCTAAGGATCCGAAAGGAACCCCTGCCGTTGGGAGAGCTTCTAATGTCAAGGACATATCAAACGAATCAAAGAAAATTCCATTGGGTAAGGGAAGCAAGGACAAACAAGAGGGGGGATGAATGCAGCAAAATTGGGGGAAAACAGTGGAGGCAGAAATGATCACACTTTATCCGCAGTCAGTCAAACAGCTGGACAGGGATTCAATGGAGATAATGAAGAATTTTTGGTTGATTCACTTTCCTCCGAGGGGAGAGCGAGTGAAGCGAGCGGGAGGGGCAAAGCCCCCCGGGGTTGGCGAGCGGTGCGAGCAGGGGGCGCAGCCCCCTAGTATGGAATATGATACTAATGGCGGCGCCACTGTCGCGGAATTTTCTAGATGGATGACTCATCGACTCGCGTGGTAGGGGAATCCCTCTAAGACCTGTTGGGACTTGTATGATGACATGTTGAAACTTGCATGAAATCGGATATTGGCGCCACCGTCGCGGAACGTTCGAGAAGGATGACGTCATCGATGAGTCATCGACTTGCACGGTGGGAGAACTCACCGTGAGTCGTAAACATGTGCAAATATTTAACAACATTTGCGAACATTTTTCAAACATTTGACAACATTTTGCAAACATTTGACAACATTTGACACCATTTGGAAACATTTGACAACATTTGCAAACATTCTGCAAACACTCTGCAAACATTTGACAATATTTGCAAACATTTTGCAAAGATTTGGAAACATTTGCAAACATTTGATAACATTTGCAAACATTCTGCAAACATTTTGCGAACATTTAACAATACCTGCAAACATTTTGCAAACATTTTCAAACATTCTGCAAACATTTGCAAATATTTGCAAACATTTACAAACATATGCAAACATGTGCAAATATGTGAAAACAATGATTGAATATTTTCAAGATGAATGACATCGATGAGTCACTCAGACTGATAAATCATCAATGTGCAAGGTGGGGGTTTCCCGTAAGTCCTGCTGAGACTTGTACATTCGAGAAAGAATGACGTTATCGCGGTGGGGGTTCCCCCTTAGTCCTGTTGGAAATTATATGATACCATAATGACCGGTTGGAACTTGTAAGAAATTGGATATTGGCGCCATCGTCGCGGAACGTTCGAGAAGGATGACGTCATCGATGACTCGTCGATTCGAGTGGTGGGAGAGCCGTCCTGTTGGGACTCGTATGAAATATAATGACCTGTTGAAACATGTACGAAATCGGATATTGGCGCCACCGTCGCGGAACCTTCTAGACGGATGACGTCATCGATGAGTCATCCTCATCAACTCGGGGCGTGGTAGGGGTACTTCCTGAGTCCTGTTGGGACTCGTATGAAATATGATCTTATGATGAATCATGGTGTGATACAAAGGAGATATCATGTTATTTCTCGATTATTCTCGAACATTCTCCAAGGTTCTCAAATGTTCCAAGATGAGTCATAACCTCTAATTTGTGGTGGGGGGATCTCTATATAACGCGTCTACCCTATCCGTTCCGCATCCAATGTGAGTCCCAGTTCTATTGATTGAACCTCGTATCCTACAGTGATATAAAGAGTTACCATAATGTGTTATCATAATCATCTTCATAAGGAGAACGATGGGGAATCTAGTACTGATGAGGACATGATCCGTGAGTATTTCAACAAGGATTGTCATACATTCGCAAAATACCTGGTGGCTGACTTACATTGTTTATGGGACAATTATGAAGTATTGAAAGCTGAGCGACAGCCTGAGGGGAAATTGAAGAAATTCTGCGAGGAGCTGAGGGATAAAATCACCAACGTGGAGGAGGAGGCTGAATTGGTGGCAAGGAGTGTCAATGAAATTCAATGGTTGAACTCAGTTCCACCATACTGCCTCAATGACAGTGAAGTTGTGGAGAAATTATTGATTCACGCACCACCTGATCTTCCACCATTGGGGGAATTCATCTATCAACTTCGCAAAAACTTCAGAGATCTATGCTCCAAGTTCAAACATAATAAGTGTTATCCTTGTGATAAGTTATCTCAAACTCTAGAGATAATCAAAAGACATTTCCAAAATTTGCGAGTTTCAATTGAACTCCTGAGTTTTGAGTATGATATATTCTTCGCTTCTCGCGGTCATCTGCCTGATGATTTGATTTGAATGATGATGCAGCCGATGGGCAAGAGTGCTGCAGAAAGAGATCAACAAGAACAGAAGATAAAACAAATTGATTTCCAATTAGAGCCACAGATCCATTTGATGTTGCATATGGATCTGCTCGTCGAAGTCCATGGGAGGAGATAGCTCTAGATCGCCATCGTTTTCAACGCTGGATAAATTTGTGTGAAAAAATGTTGAACCCTATATTATTACCAAAGCACAGACAATCTGTTTCCGAGACTCGTTTCAGCTCGTTTTGAATTGCTAATGCTTTTTTTTATTAATATTGTATGTATGACTATATTGAATATAAGGAGAAAGGTGTTTGTAACAATAAAACCAAGAATTTCTATTTTTTTTTAAATAATCAAAAACATTTATTTATAATGTACAGTGTTATATTTATTTGTCTTACATTAACTTCTTAACCCCTTCACTGATTTGCAAATATTTGGAAACAGTTTCAAACATTTACAAACATGCAAACGTGTGCAAACATGTGCAAATATGTGAAAACAATGGTCGAATATTTTCAAGATAAATGACATCGGTAAGTCACTCAGACTGATAACTCATCGATGTGCGAGGTGGGGGTTTCCCGTAAGTCCTGATAACCCACGTTTTCTGTTAGGACTTGAATGAAATATAATGACCGGTCGAAACTTGCATATTGTAATGAGTCATTGCTGTCTTGTAATAAAAATTACGTCATACTTGTTCGCGAATATTCGAGAATGTTCCATGATGGTTTAAATCGGGGTGGGGTAAGGGGGTGAGTTGCTATAAAATCAATCGACTCCACTGGATTCAGCTTCAAACACAAAATTGATTTGCTACCATCACGATCTGCGGTTTTAGTGTGTTATTATAATGTTGATGTTGCATGTTGAAGGTTTTCAACACCCAACTCAGAAATTTATTGTAAAAGAACTGGCAGTTCAAGCAGTTGGAAAAAATGAGTGTGCATGTCTGCTTTTCCAACCTTTATGTGGATGGAATGAATTATCAGCAAAATACCAAAGAACCAATCAATAGATTATTAATAATCACCATGGAATCTCATGGGAAATAGGATTCATTCCAAATCAGGAGGTTCAAGATGCAATTGCACAGATCACGAAAGGAGTGACAATCA
The DNA here is from genome assembly GCF_001412515.2 of Diachasma alloeum. Lineage (NCBI taxonomy): Eukaryota > Metazoa > Arthropoda > Insecta > Hymenoptera > Braconidae > Diachasma > Diachasma alloeum. The sequence goes on along the minus strand of NW_021680682.1, from coordinate 207,667 downwards.
TCTTCGTGAATGGACTGCAGAAGAGACAATGGTTACAATCTTACACCGATAAAATGATAATCGACTTAAATGTGTTGGGGTGCTCAAAAGCAAAAGATATCACAATGCCCAGATGCTGGAATCACAAAGAGCAACGGTCTCATCGAGAATTATACCTGTGCATTTGAAAATTGTGGGAAGCTATTGAAATGGTTCACAAAATACTTTCATTCGACTTTGGATCCGACTACTGACTTGTTCGATTGGATACAGGATATGCAAATGTTGCAAGCAGATTCCACACATCTCCTGAAAAGATTTCTCTTAAAATTTGCATGGCAACACGACGATTTATGGGAGATATTGACAGGGAGAACATCATCCAACATCGATTCATAGAAGAGACGTTGTGGATAGAACTGTACCGCTCATAAAAAATTGTCTCGTTTGTCAATTATCAGATTGGATAATTTTTTCATAATAATCAGAAATGATTATTGATATCTTTATATTCCATACAATGTTTAATATGTAGCTATGATTGACAATGAGTATTATATATGTTTATAGTGATATGCACACACCTTCAAGCTCGCTCAAGATATTTCAGAATTATACGGGAATACTCTAAATGAATAAGCTTCATTCCATCAAAACAAGTTGATGTTGCTGTATGAATTTTTCCCTTATATAAACTATTTTTCGAGATATTCAGCTTTAAAACGTAGTAAACGACTCGAAGAGAAGCTCACTACGCATACAGTGCAACCAACGAATTCGCCCCCACACCACACCATTGGTCTGAAAGAACAGATTGACTGGTTCGACTATATCTACTACACGTGCTCCTCACAAACCCATCATGCGTACGCAACGCAAACCTACTATGTATATCATTATTAAATGCATCACCCCCTATGTCTAATGTTATTATATAATTTATGATTTTTGGAGCCAAATTGGAAAATTTAAACATTTAGTTGGCTGAGGGTGATATTTTTCACTGCAAAAATTTATGTTCATGTAGTCTCTGAGAAGCAGCTTAAAATCAAGTATCTTGGGGCAAAAAACGAGATTTGAATTCATCGGGATCTGAAGAAAAATCTATGAGATTGTGACGAAATTCCAGGCGAATTCGTCACCTGCGGAACTCCAGGGTATTTATGTATAGAAAGAGAGAGAGAGAGAGAGAGAGAGAGAGAGAGA